>NW_027435602.1:817500-984565 GCF_044706935.1 Curcuma longa | reverse complement strand
TTAAATATCAAGTTCACGGGACTTCCTATCTTGCTAACACTTATTGATCATAAAGAAAACATAATTTTCTTTTTTTTCTTTTTTAATAGTTAATTATAAGAAGGGAAAAAAAGAAAAGAGAAAAAAAAGAAAAGGGAAAAAAAGAAAGAAGTAATAATAATAAAAACAAAAATAAAAAATTATAGAGCTGAATTCTGTCGTTTCTCAATGTTAAGTGGATGACCGACGAAAGCCAGCAAGACGCCGTTTGTCAGCATGTGATCACGTGGCTTCAGAGCATCGCCGGAGATCAGCATGTGATCTCGCTTTGTCATTTCTGAGAATAGCATGGCCCACTCGACAGCCAATCAATAGGCTGGTGTACTGAAGGGCCTTTAGAATCCTAGGTACATAATGTTGTTATCTGCAAATAATGAACCGAGCCTCTAAACCGTCCACATCCATTGACCAAATCAATTTATAGGAAAGCGAGGAGGATTAAGGAAGATGAAGCAGCGAGAGGAGAAACAAAATGGCGCTGGTTTTCGAGTCCGCCTTCGTTCAAGCCCCGGAGCACCGGCCGAAGCCCGTCGTGTCCGAATCCGGCGGGATCCCTCTCATCGACCTCTCGCCTCTCCATCTCCTCGACGCCCGCCTGGAATCGCCACCGCCGCCGGAGTTGGAGGCTCTGGTGGCGCAGGTGGAGGCGGCATGCCGCGAGTGGGGCTTCTTCCAGGTGATCAACCACGGGGTTCCGCAGGGAGTGGTGGATCGGGCGTGGGCGGCCTCGAGGGGGTTCTTCGCGCTGCCGCTGGAGGAGCGGCGCCGGGTGCGGCGCGACGAGGCGAATCCGGTCGGGTACTACGAGGCGGAGAACACCAAGAACGTGCGCGACTGGAAGGAGGTGTTCGACTTGGTCGTCCACGAGCCGTCCCTCATCCCTTCTCTGGTGGCGGACGGCGGAGTCGTCGATGGGCTGATCGAACTGCGCAACCAGTGGCCCCAATCGCCGCCTGGATTCAGAGGAGCACTGACAGAGTATGCCCAGGCTACAGAGGCGCTAGCTTTCAAGCTCTTGGAACTGATTGCCCTCACCTTGAATCTGCCAGCCAAGAGGCTGAATGGATTCTTCAGGGACCAGACCAGCTTCATCAGGCTCAACCACTACCCGCCCTGCCCCTTCCCCGACCTCGCCCTCGGCGTCGGCCGCCACAAGGACGCCGTCGCCCTCACCATCCTCTCCCAGGATGATGTCGGCGGGCTCGACGTCAAGAGGCAGTCTGACGGCGAGTGGGTTCGCGTCAAGCCGGTCCCCAATTCCTTCATCGTCAACGTCGGCGACCTTGTTCAGGTGTGGAGCAACGACAGGTACGAGAGCGCAGAGCACAGGGTGTCCGTGAACTCGGCGAAAGAGCGATTCTCCATACCGTTCTTCTTCAACCCTGCGCACCATGTGATGGTGAAGCCATTGGAGGAGCTGCTAGACGAGAGTAACGTGGGCAAGTATGAAGAGTTCAACTGGGGCGACTTCTTTACGACAAGGAAGAAGAGTAACTTCAAGAAGTTGGATGTGGAGAACATCCAGATATATCACTTCAAGAGAAGCAAGTGATCATGTACATGTATATATATCTGCGTTAAAGAGATCATGTAACATGAAATAAAATGGTGTTTGATGGTGTGGAACTACATTGCAATATCTTTGAACAATATATCTATAAAAAACGAATCTTTACTAAACTTCTATAAGGAAGATAAAAGCTTCATCCAAGTTTTGTTCTTCATGTATGGGATTAATCAGTCATTCGGTACTTACACATTTTATCCATTCAAAGTTGCTATGTAAACTTAACTTTCTAGAGATTGGCACAAGAGAAGATATTTATAAGCAATTTGCTCATGCAATTCAAACCATGTTAAGTATCAAGTCAACCATGTCAAATAGATATTGAGTGAAGTCTATTATGGTTGACTACTCTAAGATACCCTATTGAGTAATAGTTGATTTGGACACCCAAAATAGGTTAGGCCCAATCGAATTTATCAAGTACTCCTTGGGAATCCAGTTCTTACAAATCTTCTTTGTCTTTGATTACCCCCTAATAACTAGACAATGATATGCTTTCTTATTTTTGGGTTTCTTGTATCCCAACCCATTTTTATTAACATTCTACCTGTTAGCTCCCTATGATAATGTTCAAGGATTTAGAGCCAAATGTGAATTTTTTCTATGGCTATCTTTAAGGTGTCTATTTGGTCCTTTAGCCTCTTGTTTTCTACCACTAAATCATGCAATTTACAACTAGATCAACATTTTATAAATTTTATCAGGAATCTTGTCTCCTTGACTTCTTCTTCCTCTAATGAGAATGAGTCATCCCAAGTAGCCATCATGTTCTCCTCTTCTTTTTTTTTTTCTCTCAACTTTTAGCTTCTTCTTCTCTTTCTTCAAATTTGGGCATTGATATCTAATGTGTCCTTGGCAATTGAGGCACACTACTTTCCTCTTACTCTTCCTCTTCCTCATCATTTTCTCCACATTGCTTTTGCTAAGATTCATTGCTATCCATTAATGAGAATGTAGGCCTCCTCATTTTCTTCACATCACATTCTTAGCAGTTAGTTTAATGAAGAGTTTCATAGCTTTGATATGAATGGCTAGAAAGCTAGGGGAAATAGCAACACTTAGCACTTGCTAACAACTTGGCAATGCCAATTAAACAAAAGTATCAAACAAAAATAAACAAAGGGAAAACAAAAACAAAAGCTAACATATTCAATATACTTGGTTTAGAACCCTCATTCTAGATCATGCTTTTCTCCTTATCAGACTTCTTACATTATTTCCCACTCGCCTTTTCTTAAAAATGCACGAAACAATATTTATTATCCCTGTAAAAAAAAACTTAAATGAAACAACAATAGTGCTCAGTAAAGCATAAGAAAGAGTGCAAATTGATCCACTCAGTCACCCCTTCAACTACACATGGAAGCCAGAAGCCTTCCCACACAAGAGAGCATTTTGAGGGATGGGATATTCATTAAAGTAGCTCTGCTCAGGCGTCCACACTCTCACGTACAGCTGCTGCCCCAGGTACTGCCTCGCCCACATAGCAGACCGCAGATTCCACATCCCTTCGTTGTCCAAAGACGCCAAGATCACCGACCATCCTTTCGGATAAACCTGCAAATCGATCGCAAATACGATCAACAAGTCACGTTGCAGAGTTTCAAGTGTATACTTCTTCTCATGATCCTTACTTGAACGGTGTGCCTTGTGATGGCATCCACCAAGTTGTATCTTCTCCTCAGATTTTCACTCCACTTACCGGAGCCGTATCTGCAAAAGAGGCAGTGAAGATGACGCCGATGCAAGTTTCATTCGATAGTGAAATCACGATACTGAACTCACCCTACGACCCAGAAGTCGTAGCCGTCGAGATGCCAGGTTTGGATCGTCTTCTCGTTGTTCTGGAAGACGACTTCAATGAAGTCATGCAGATTGGAGCGGAGCACCGGCGTGCCCATCGGTGTAGGAACGCTGTCCCAGTTGAAGACTCCGCTGATGTTGAAGTAGTCTGCTAACTTGAGAGGCGTTTCGGGTTGCACGAAGGATACGCCATTCACGGCGTACCTCGCCTTGCCGTTTATCACCGGAGCTGAATTGGCCAGACTAATGGACCTTGATCTCGTT
The DNA here is from genome assembly GCF_044706935.1 of Curcuma longa. Lineage (NCBI taxonomy): Eukaryota > Viridiplantae > Streptophyta > Magnoliopsida > Zingiberales > Zingiberaceae > Curcuma > Curcuma longa. The sequence goes on along the minus strand of NW_027435602.1, from coordinate 980,892 downwards.
ATGTTGCCGTAGTGGTACGTCCCCTGAGGATTTGGCCTCGCCGCGCTTGCCGTCAGGTTCCATCTTTAAGCGACAGCGATGAAGGATTAGACCGTGACACATTTCGTACCGAGATCGAGTTCAAGCTCACCTGAAGGTTCTGGCTTGCAACATAGACCAATGCGCGCCGGTAGCAGGAGCTGCGGGGATGGCACCGGAGAGCCCGGAGTTGGAGTTACTGTAGTGCAAGACGCCGGTGGAGGTGAGGACCTTCCTCGTGAAGCGCGTGGAAGCGACGATGTAGTAGTCTCTGGGGGCTTGATCAAGCGTTACCAACACAGAAACGGATTGGCCGACGTGGATGTCCAGCGAATCGTAGAGATTCTGAAGCGTGTGACATCCTTCGATCTCGACGAGCTTCAGCTTGTGATTCTGGATTCTGAAGTTGATCGACGTCATGAACCCCATGTTGGAGATCCTAAAGAGGTAGGTCTTCCCTGAAGAAAGCAGTATGGTTCAGTAAAAAAGCAGAGGAATTTGAGAGCAGGGGAGGCTAACTACGGTACCTTGATCTCCGGTAATGGTGATTCCATTTTCTACTCCGTTGATGAGCAGGCCATCAGGGAATGGAAGAGGGCTTCCGGAATCCAAAGTCTTCCGCAATGCCTAATGCACACTCGACTGGATCAATCTTCTATCCTGTTGATATTTACAGTCAAACGAGGCTCTGCGTACCTTGTGGCTTGATTTGTACCAGTCGCCGACGAGCAAGCTGAAGTCGCCTGCGGGCGGGGCGTAGGGGACAGGGATGCGCGGCCGCTGATGGATGTTCAAGGCGCCGAAGCCACCGGCGGCCCTGTGCATTCCGGTGGAGGGGAAGTAGTTGAAGGTGCCAATTTGATCCTTGGTCTGAAACTTGTAGGTGTAGTTTCCCTTGGGAGGAATGGGGCAGTTGGTCCCCAAAACTCCATCCTGCCATGAATTCTTTCTCTGCTTGATCCCATTCCTGCACACATTGCAACCCATTCACGATTCCTTAGTTTCCCCGCCATTGAAGTCCAAATCCGAAGCTATTAGTACCATGTCAAGAGCAGAGGCTCGTCGATCTGGTTGATGACGTTGACGATGATGTTGTCATTGGTGACGCAATCCAGTCGGGGGCCTGGGAACTGGCCGTTGACGAAGATGCCCTGCGAGCCACTGCCAATTTAGCAACGACGAGAAGATCAAGCTAAGCAGTGGTAGTGTAAATGCATAGCGACCTGTTGGGGGACACCGAGAGGAGAGATGGTGCCGTAGGTGACGGTCCAAGTGAAGTAGCGGTAAGGGTCATCGGCCATGGCGAAAGCTGATGCGAGCAGGAACAGGAGTAGCCTACTCATCGTTCCAGCCATGGCGATGGGAGGTCGGGAGGCGACTACTCGATATATAGCGTCGGAACGAGATGGGATATATTGAGGAGGTTCGATCTGGGAATTGGGTTTCATTCGATCTACGGCGCACGCAGACGCAGATTAATCGCTCGCATGGGCGATCGGCGAGGCGAGGCGAGGCGAGGCGAGCGTTAAGAACTGCATGTGGTGGTTGCCACTCGATTACACCACCGCCACCACCTCCACCACCTCCACCTCCCACGAATCATTCATTATTTAGCAGACAAAGAGAAGTCTCTTCGAGTGTTGCCTTCCAATGATGTTTGCTTCTGAACCGAGTGGAAGAAATCATATTGCTTTGACTTTTCGCCAACTTCGATGGCCGAGTTACCTGGATTCTCAATTCGATATCTAATTGGATCTCGCAATCTGGTTTTGGATCTCGCGACAGGAGCTGGAGCCTGGAGTGGTGCACACGCTCACTTTCGTAGCTGCTGCTCTGCCATGCATGGCACTGAGAAGAACAGCAGCTTCGTTGCCGCCGACCCATCGAACCCTTACTACCTATCTTAACACATGGGCCGGATTATAGCCCATGTTATAGCACTAGGACACATCAAGGCCCAAAATCTTCAATATCTCCTATTAAGAGTTAAGACTCAAGTAATTAACTTAGTACGTGTCATCTAAATTCCTAGTCCAGTCGAAGAGTGCATATATATCCCTCTTCTTTAAATTATCCATCATCATCATGTCAACTTTTTTCGAGTGAGAACGGCAATCTCACCATCTACAACTCTTCTTCAATAGGATAGTAATCAGGGGCTCTCGAATTGACTAGCAACAACGTAAATGCCACAATATAATGCTAGTAGCTATTAATTAATTACAAACAAATGAGTTGGGATAGAAATTACAACAAGTCAACAAAATCTTTCTATTCTATTGCGTGAGGCAACTGTCGATGGGTCCTTCCGAGTGAAGGAAAACGTTTTGTCTTCTCTTTGAAGTTAGCTTTCACATTGGCGATGTATATTATACTCGCATGTGCTTTTCGGCATGGAACTTTATTATATGGAGTCGGTCGTCTCTATAATCCATGGGCCTTGGCTGTCGGCTAGCTGGGAAAATAAGTCAACTCTGGTTGCTTTTAGTTTGATCGTATGGCTCTGCAGGCTCGTGGTTGTCTTTTAAGTGTGAAATTCTTTCAGCATGGAAAAGTATTTTGACTAATCGACGACAATCTCGGCTACTGCTTTCGATGCGTTAAATATAAGCAAATAGTTTGATTAATGCTTGTGATAAATACCATTTCGAGATATATCGATTAATATAATGGTTAATCCAATTGATTTGACTTTAGGAAAACATAATTCATAGGCAAGCATTAGCATCCAAATGTGAGAAGTTTCACCCTCGCAAACTTTATGTTAAAAGTCAAAGTTAGAAGTCCACCTCAAATGCCAACTTTGACTCCTTTAAGCAAGAGTTGAAATCAATCTTTAAATACTTTACTTAATTCTTATGGATATTGAATTTCCTTTTATTTTTGGCATTATCTGTCAGGGGAAAAAATAACACTTTTTGCACAGCATTTATTCGTTTTTTTTGCAAGTCAATTTCTAGTAGACAGTCAACGCCGCCTATCCCATTCATAGTTCTTTTTATTTGAAAACTAAATTCAGTAGTCAAAATATTCGGCTATGGTCAACAAAACTAGTTGATCGTGCCTCGCCTCATTCCCACTTGGACCAACCAACCCATTTAATTCGATCCATGGAAGATTCATAAAACTACTTTGTCCTAAACGATGTCATGTTGGCATCATGAGTGTTGACTCAACTACTCATCTTGTTAATTGTTGTATCGATTATATTGAGCACCTAAAAACTATTTTATTCACGATTCATACAGCATGAGTCGAGCCTTTGGTTGACTTAGATTATCAATGATTGGAAACCTCTTTCAGTTGACCAGATCATTGACTAATGTAATGATTTAATCATCACCCAAGTCCAGATCTATCCTAAAATCTAAAATATAAGTGCTAAAATCTAATCACTCACTTAGGAGATTATCTTTGCAGTTTGACTTTTGCCACCAAAGTCATCTATCTCCTATAATGTCTTAACTTTTAATTTTCAGATGCTCTCAACTCGTTTTATGTCATTCTTGATTCATTACCTATGTGGTTCATCTACAATTCAATCAATTGAGATTAAATAAATTAATCATTTGATCTTATCCAGTCATTTTAAAGATTATAAGTTGAGAGGTAAGTGTTGACAATCTTTGCTGGAGAGAGCGGAGTGGTCGATCTGCCGAGACGACAAGTTGCCGAGCCAAGAGGGATGAGTTGCCGAGTCGAAGGGATGAAGGCCTGCGTTCAAACAAAACAGATTCGTCCCCTTATTCACGACGAACGTCTGTTTCAGGATACAACGACATAACCGGAGAAACGATTGCACAGATCGTTCCCGACGAACTATTTACACCCAAAGGCTATCATTGAGGGAAGCAGATTAATGGTACGATTAATGGCTTGATTTGAAAAGTAATAATACTCGGTCGTTTCAACATCAAGTAATTAACTCGTCCATTAATTTATCCACTTGGACAAATTATGCCGCGCGTAGGTCGCGCTTGCACACAAGTTATCTTGCAGGTAGTGCAATCCAGGCCCTAGATTTGCACCCGCTATGCACCCACGCGTGAGAGAGAGCCTCTCCCCCTGCATTTGTTCACAACATCAATGCTTGTGATACAATATAAACCAATTAAGTTGCCCCTTAACTACCAATGTAGGACTAAAACTTCTCTATATGAGGGTATTCTCAATCTTTCCAATGTTGGGTTGCAAGGGTGCAAACATAGTCCCACATCTAAAGTACATGGAAAAGATCATGGGGTTAAAAAAATAAAAAATATCTCTATTGGTACGAGACCATTTGGGGAGAGCCTAAGAACATAGCCATGAGAGCTTAGGCCCAAAGTAGACAATATCATACCATTGTGAAGATATTTTGATTTCATCCGTCCTAACATCCAATTCTTTATTTCCATTCACATTTCCATTGATGTTACAACTAAAACTTAGACCTTAAAATTATAAAATTGTTACAATTTTAACTATAAATGGTATGGATATAAACATTCTGAACCACATAGCTAGTTAGGTTTTCGTAATACCCAATTTTCATATTTATAAAAATATAGTTATTTCCTATTATGTCTCTTCTTTATCAATAATTAACTGCTCATTCATCAAAAGTTGATTGTCACTGTTATTAAACAGTCGAGTACACCAATCGATTTTTAAACGTACTATGTTTGATTTGTGATTAATAGTTGATTAACTATAATTTATTAGTTGACAACTAAACTTTTATGCTATCATTTTATCTCAATATATTTCAAAGTTATGTTAATCAAAATTGGTGATGTGAGTTTTTAAAATTTTTACAACCTTAAAACAAGTTAGCATAAACTTATTAAATTACCTAAGTCTGTCATACTTTCTCATTAACACCATCAAATGGTTCCTGCAACTCTCTATATCAAGATTTTAAAATTTTGAACACAGTAAAATCATCAATGAGTTTTGACCAAAACTAATTGATAATTGTCTCAAAATCGTAAAGATTTTAAAAACCCACATCTCTAATTTTGGGCTATAAGATCGGGATCTGAGGACATGATTATACTCAAGTTCTCAAAAGTATAATTGCCTTAGTTTAAAGTAATTTTGAGATTCCTAAAGCTATCGATGAGTTTTAATCAAAACTTGCTAATGACCCTACAATATTTAAAAGTTTAAAATCTTGATATGTCGTGACTCCCGAATTAGGGTAGGAATCCTTTGGTGGTATTGATTAGTAAGTATGATAGACATAGACCATTTAATGAGTTTGTGGTAAATTATTTCAAGGTCGTGAAAATTTTAAAAATTCATCTCTCAATTTACACTGTAGAATCTAGGTTTAAGAGCATGGTTACACTCATGAGACTCTTAAGAATATATAATGATCCTAGTTTAAAATGATTCTGAGATTCTTAAGATTATCAATGAGTTTTGATCAATTTATTGACGGCCAATGTTTAAAATTTTAAAATTTTAACATTTTTAACTAAGAAAGTTCTAGAAACCCTTTGATTGTATTAGTGAGTAAGTATAATAGACATAGACCTTTTATTGAGCTCGTGCCAAATTATCTCAAGGCCATGAAGATTTAAAAAACTTATATCTCTTAATTTGATTGTGGAGTGTATAGGTTTGAGGGCATGATTACACTCAGAAAAATTTTTAAGAGTGTAATGATTTTGATTTGAAATGTTTCTTAGATACCTAAGATCATCATCAAATTTTAAACACTTAAGTTTAAGTTTATTGTACTTCTTATATCATTCTAAGTGTAATTATGTCTTCGGATATGAATTTTATAAACTAAATAAAGAATTATGAATTTTTAAATTGACATAATTTTGAGATATTTTGAGAATCATATGAGTATAGAAAGTTTAGAAAATGAGATAAGTTATAGGCAGTCGACTGTTAATTTTGAAATTAATTGGTATACTCAATTATCTAATAATAATAGACTGATTGTTCATAATAAAAGAAGGATATAATGAGAAATAATTATGGGTTTTGATAAATATAAAAGTTGAGTATATATTTTTGAATGTTATATAGAAACGTGGCTATTTAAATTGTCCTAAACATTAAACAAATAGCTTCGTGGAGTATTGTAAATAATGTGTTAAATTTTATATAGCTGAAACTTTTCTCGCTTTCCAAACAAAAAAAAATGACAATAAATTGGTAGATTTCTATATCCGGTGTAATTTGATTCGGTTCACTCGTTGCCTTGCTGCCGTATTATGATGCTCATCCAAACTCGCACGCTATTGAAAATTGAAATGTGAGTCACCTCTCATCTGTCTCTTCTGATGCCCTGTTGACTTTGACTCGCAGCCGAGGGAAGAAAATGAATCGACATTAAAAAAATATTATTCTCAGAAAATTAATTTATAAATAAAATTAAAATTTATACATGTATTATATTTTAATAGATAAAAAGAAAAAAAAATAGAGTTTGGTTGTAATTTATTCTTTCTTCCATCAAAGCATAATTTGTCTCTTTTGGTTGTACAACTAACAAAGATTCAAACAGTCGACGTCATTAATTATTCATAATCTTACGAAAATAAAAATAGAAGTTGGAATATTCAAAATTCACAACCTTTAAACAAAGGGGAAGGATTTCCAGGCCGGCTTGCGATTCTTGTCCCCTGCGCTTCTCTCTGAAGCGGAGATTCCGACTCCTCCGCCGGTCGCTAGGTGCCAAAAATTCAATACTTTATTGATTTCTTTGTTATTTAATCTCTCTTTGATTCAATTCGATTCTTCTTGTCTTTCTAATTTCCATTTCCAATAATCCAAAGCAGAGAGCAGATCAGCGAGCGAGGAGGAGCATGGGAACAGGGGATGGCGGGAGTGATGCCGCCGGCGGAGAGGTGGTGACGGTGAAGCGCCGAGGGTGCTCCTGCACGAAGGAGGACTTCTTCCCGGAGGAGACGTTCCAGAGCTGGAGGAGCTACGGGCGGTCGCTCAGCCAGACGGGGCCGCGCCTCCGGGACCGGCTGTTCTCCCGGTCGCTGGAGCACGCGGAGCTGCACGAGGTGCGGGAGCGCAGCGGCCACGAGATGAAGAAGAACCTCAACTGGTGGGACCTCATGTGGTTCGGCATCGGCGCCGTCATCGGCTCCGGCATCTTCGTCCTCACCGGCCAGGAGGCCAACGGCGTCGTCGGCCCCGCCATCGTCCTCTCCTACGTTGTGTCAGGCATCTCCGCCATGCTCTCGGTTTTCTGCTACACAGAGTTCGCCGTCGAGATCCCCGTCGCCGGTACATGCGCCCGCCTAACCGTTTCTCGATTCGATCGAAACTCCGACGATTTCAAACATCATTCTTTCTTCAATTTTCTTGTTCGATCTTGATAGCCATCACGATCTTCCACTAGGAAAAAAAAAGGAAAGATAATCAATGAATTGCAATTTGTCTTGAACACGCAGTCCACAATTTCAACCTTGAAATCCTGCCTACTTCGATTTGTTTGCAATTGCGAGGTCATTGATGGTGATCGGTAACATGCTTGCAAAATTATTAACTGGTCGTGATTAATGCCATTGATGATGGTGCGCAGGTGGGTCGTTTTCGTACCTGAGGGTGGAGCTGGGGGATTTCGTGGCGTTCGTCGCCGCCGGCAACATCCTTTTGGAGTACGTGATCGGCGGGGCGGCCGTGGCCCGCTCCTGGACGTCCTACTTCGCCACTCTGCTCAACCACCAGCCCAACGACTTCCGCATCCACGCCACCGCCCTGGCCTCCGACTACAGCCGCCTCGACCCGATCGCCGTCGCCGTCATCGCCATCGTCTGCCTGGTGGCGGCGGTGAGCACCAAGGGCACTTCCCGCTTCAACTACATCGCCTCCATCCTCCATGTGGCCGTCATCCTCTTCATCATCATCGCCGGCCTCACCAAGGCCAAGTCCTCCAACCTCGACGACTTCTTCCACTTCGGCGCCCGCGGCATCTTCCACGCCTCCGCCGTGCTCTTCTTCGCCTACGTCGGCTTCGACGCCGTGTCCACCATGGCGGAGGAGACCAAGAACCCAGCGCGCGACATCCCCATCGGCCTCGTGTGCTCCATGTCGGTCACCACGCTCGCCTACTGTGTGATGGCCGTCACGCTCTGTCTGATGCAGCCGTACCGCCAGATCGATCCGGACGCCGCCTTTTCGGTGGCCTTCGAGGCGGTGGGCATGGACTGGGCCAAGTACATCGTCGCCTTCGGGGCGCTCAAGGGCATGACCACCGTGCTCCTGGTCTCCGCCGTCGGACAGGCCCGCTACTTGACCCACATGGCCCGGACTCACATGATGCCGCCTTGGTTCGCCCACGTCCATCCCCGCACCGGCACCCCCATCAACGCCACCATCGTCATGCTCGTCGCCACCGCCGTCGTCGCCTTCTTCACCGACCTCCCCGTCCTCGCCAACCTCCTCTCCATTTCCACGCTCTTCATCTTCATGCTCGTGGCCCTTGCCCTCCTCGTGCGCCGCTACTACGTCAGCGGCCAAACGTCGAGCGCCGACCGGGCCAAGTTGGCCGGCTTCCTCCTGCTCATCCTGGCCTCCTCCGTCGCGACGGCTGTCTACTGGGCGGCGACCGACAAGGGGTGGGTGGCGTACGTGGTGACGGTTCCGGCGTGGCTGCTGGCCACGGCGGGGTTGTGGTGGTGGATGCCGCAGGCGAGGCAACCGAGGTTGTGGGGGGTGCCGCTGGTACCCTGGCTGCCGTCGGCGTCCATCGCCATCAATATATTCTTGTTGGGCTCGATCGACGGGAAGTCGTTCATGCGGTTCGGGATATGGACGGGATTGCTGCTGCTCTACTACTTCTTCGTGGGCCTGCACGCTACCTACGACACTGCCAAGGCGGCGGAGGCTGCAGCAGCGGGGAAGACGATGGAGGAGGGCAGCGCGATGGACAACGAAGCACACCATTAATCATCTTATCGATCAGGCAATGTATAAATTGTTGGGATTTGATTATCCATTTGATGATGGATGTTAAGGTTATAGAACTCGGATTGTTATTATCGATCATAAATTCAATAAAGTGATCTAATACATATTTAATTATGAATTTAATTAACCGATATGAATTTTCTATGTGAAAATTTATTAATGCGTTTTGCGTTATTATTGGTGTGCTCATGATTAAAGTGTTGAGACTTTTTTCATTCCATTAGAAAGAAGATTGCAATTGTCGCCGTCCTAATTCTAATTCTCATGGAACATCAACTTGCCACGTCTTTCTGTCTTTTGATTATTCTAGCAACAATAAAACAATAGCAATAACTATGGATTCAAGTTTGATTTATAATTTTTGTCGTTTATGTTTTTGTTTTGCTTTAGATTGCTATACATGTCAACGATACGATATCTTATTTTCAAATTGTTTGAATCTTTTCGGATTCATATAGGATAAACAATTTCTCTCCTCAACTTTTCTTACATTTGATTAGTTGTTGATAGATGTTATGTTTTCGTTATTAATTAAATTTTTACCATTCCATATGAAAGATCCAAAGTGAATCCTTCTCAACAGAGTCCACTTGGCATTTGGTTTAATTGTTGATGTGTTTTTTTTTTGTTTTATCTTGATTTTGTGCTACTTTTCTGAAACTTTTTTCCGACATGAGTGTATATGTTTTGAAATGTCGATAAAAGTGTTGCAAATTACATCATGATTCTCCTCTCAACAAAATAATTGATCTACCTTTTAAAATTTTCTAGTATTCTATCTGCATCCCAATCTCATATGTATCAATGGAATATAAATTTGATGGATTCAGGCTACAATTTTTTGAAGTTAGAGGAATGGCCAAAGAATTTATGCATAAGAACAAGCTACAAGATTATGCTCAAAGATCTGCTATTCCCTTGCCAATTTATAATAAGGATATCCGCATGCACCACGGTTTAGATCTAGTGTGATTGTGGATGGATCTAAGTTCACATCAAATTGCACCCTTTCAAACAAAAAGGCTGCAGAACAATATGTAGCAAAGTGTGCCTTGGAGGCTATTAGAAGCTTCATCAGAAACAACAGTTTGTCACTTATTCCCAATGTATGTTTCTTCTCTCTTGTCTTGATGTTCTTTTCTTTTATTTTAAGATTTATAGAATACAGAAAGTTAGTATTATTGTTTGATGAAAGAAGAAAATTTGAAATAAGTTAGTGTTACCACTATCCTGGCACTGCTACAATAGGAGTGTATCATCTTGAAAGATTTTTTTATTCTAAATTGATATCCTGAATGTACATTGACAAGTATCATCACATATTACTTTTGATAGTTGTCTGAGCACAATGAAAATCATAGCTCATTGTTCATGTAAGTAATCTGCTTGTTTTCTTGATTATTTTTGTGTACATACAAAGTTAATAAGCATTGGTCGTTGTAAATAATTTTTTTTATTCAACAAACCTTTGGGCTTTTATTGTAGTAATTTTGTTTTGGATAAAGTGGAACCTGCAGTGTTCATATGTCATTTTATTATTTATGTATTTTATAAAAATATAGATAATGTTACTCGGTATTGATTAATAGTGGATAGTGTATCATAGTGTAATGAAACTAATCATTTGACTTTTATATCCATGTTAGATAACCACTACAAAATGAAGAATTCATCAAGTTCATTTGGTTATTGTCAGGAAGAACCCACTACAAAATATTTCTGTCATTGTTTTAGGTTTTAATAAAATTTCATTGCTCACCCATGGCTAATGTAAGATAAGTAGAAGAGACCTTTAGCATGAAGGTGCTATTTGGTAACTTTGAGTTCTGGGATGTTAGTTGGTATTTTTGAAGAAAGAAGAGTAGGTAAATTGCTCATCTAGTTCTTCATTTGTATTTTAGTTTGATTTGATTCTTTCTTGGCCTGAGTTATTATGGGATGTAAGGACCAATGATAATAGGAATAGGGAGCTTACATGAAATGAACCAAGATATTAGGATTTAGCTTGATGTTTTTTTTTTTATTGTTTTCTCTGCAGAAGGCAATCATCTAATCAATTATTTAGTTTTCTTTTCTGTAAGGTGATGTTAGCCTATGACAAGTTCTAACATTTTTATGAAATAGATGGTACAAGTTATTGCTTTTCTGACAATATTTTTATTATCTTCTAGAACATGGTTATCTTTAAATGTATTCTGAATGAGTATGCTATCAAGATGAACTTAAAATTGCCAACATATGAGACTTGTAAGGGATCAGGGATCATTCCCATGTTTGTTTCCTCTGTTACATTTGATAACAAGACATTCAAAGGTGAATCTGGGAACAACAAAAAAGAGGCCGAACAGATAGGCGCGCGGGCTGTTATTGAGTTTATTCTAGGTTTGAACAGTCATTCATTTATAGTTATTTCCATTTTGTTATTTATGCTTGTGAAAGATAAGTCTCCTAAATCTTTGATTTCCCAGGGAACTCTGATTCTGGAATTGTTATGAGACAGATCATAAAATCAAAAGCTAAATATGCTACAGTAACTAAACTCAATGGTTCATCTTCTTCAAAGATTGGAAATGCAGTCATGATCTGGCCAATGGTTCATCAAGCTAATGCTAACCTATTGGAAATGCAAAGTACTCCAAATTGGGACCCGTCTACTTCTTTTCAGCCTTGTTATCCGGAGCCACCTGCTGCTGCAACGCTCATTAATACTTCAGCAGGTCGCTCTGTTCCTTCAGGAACTGTGGTAGAGAACCTATGCCAGCGTTGTTCCAAATTAATCAGTAATGAGAAATGTCCAGAAATTCCTGATGTAGCAGTTGCTGCTTTTCAGCCTTGTTATCCAGAGCCACCTCCTGTTGTAACGCTTACTAATGCTTCAGCTGGTCTCTCTGTTCCTTCAGGAACTGCGGTAGAGAACATATGGCAGCATGGTTCTGAATTAATGAAATGTCCAAAAATTCCTGATGTAGCAGTTGCTGCTTTTCAGCCTTGTTATCCTGATTTTGGAGAACTGGGGCTCACGCAGAAGGGAGCTTACTTTGGGTCGCAGAAGCAGAAGCCAAATCCGTCCGGATTCCGATAGTCCTGATCTGATCTGATCTGATCACTAGCACTGGCACTGGCACTAGCTACTAGCTACTAGCTACTAGATGTAACAAAATCGGATATGACATTATAATATTATAGAATATTAATAGAAAATCTATAGATTAAGTTTGCTGAGTGATGATTTTTAATTTGATGAAGATTTTATTAACTCTCGGTCTCATCTTATGACGCGCGACGCTAGTATTCAACCAGGCCAACGTCTTCTTGTACAACGCATTGATCAAAAACTAGAGGCGGATGCTGAAGCAAGATGGCCTTTTGGCTGATCGATCGATTCATCCATCAAAGCTTGCGCCGGCCCAATTCTATAATTCAGAACACTCTTTGATTGAAATGTATCCATCAAAGCTTGCGCCGGCCCAATTCTATAATTTAGAACACTCTTTGATTGAAATGTACACTAGAAGCGACGACATGCATTTTGCCTGCCTGTTCTGTTCGATGAAATGGCATGGCCTACAGGCTACAGACAGAGATGTGATATCTTGGAATATGCTGCATGCTAATCACGTTACGGCCCATGTTTGATTGGGGCAGATGAGGAAAGCTAGAAATGGCCTACATGAGAACACCAATCTCATGGACCGCCTCCGTAGAGGCGTTCAGTGATTGATGCATGTGGAAGGCCAGGAGCCGGATGACATTAGCTGGTGGAAGGCCTAGAGATATATGAATCAAACCCACTTTTTGTTGATTTATGACCAATGCTTGATTTGTTGACCTTGGAGCTATCAAGAACTCAAATCAAATTATATATAAGAACATCGTCCACCGACCGACCACATCAGAGCCGGTCCTGCTTGCCCAAGGACCTGGGCGAAATTTAATTTTTGGGCCCTTATATATTATAATGTCAAAGTAAAGTTTGGTTAAATTGAATATTTGAAATGCTATGCAATAGTTATAAATTTTTTTCTTTATATTGGTTGTTAGGTTGATTATTTTTATGAAGTATAATGGAGGTAAATTTTAATATTTTATTGCATATATTATTGTGCACTTCTCCAAATATAATTAATTTTGAGTACTTTTAATATGACATTTGCATATATTTGTCTATTCCTGAGGCAATAGATGCAAAAGTATGATGCAAGCCCCCTAAAGGAAATAAGTATGACTTCACATACCAATTTTAAAGTAAAATTATACATAAGGGATGATGAAAGAAAAATATAAAAATTAAACTAAAAAAACATAGTTTATTGTATCTAAGGAAAAATGTAGGAATGTAGAAGTTTCATCCACTCCATTAAATCATGAGCATGGTACAAATAAAGACATAAATATATCATATACAAATAAAATAAAATAATGATAATAAAGGGAAAGGTAAGCCCTAAAAACCTGAAAAATAAATACAAAGATCTAGCAAATTGATCATGCCATCTCTTCAAGACTTACGTTGATTGAAGGAAGAGGATGCACGCTATTTAGATTCACATGTGGATTAGAATTGTTGACAGAAATATTATGCTCGATTGGCTTAGGAAGCACAACAGGAAAGGAACTTTTTCCTGTAATATCAAATAGAAGTATTTGTTAATTTTCAAGTTTGGCACATCATTTAAGCTCAATCTATTTTTTAAGGAACTCTAAGTTCATTCAGTAACTAAATAAAATACTTCTACTTATGTTCTAAGAGAAGCATGTCACAAACAGAAAATATAAAATCAACTATGTCCATTATGCATTTTCATCATAAAGCTTTTCAATTTTAAAAATGATAAATCTCAGTCAGTCTCATGGACTCAATCCCTGGGGGTGGCTGGTCCGGTCCCATAGAAGTTTCCCACCGACTACCAGGGTAAATCGGGAAGCACATACGACGGTCAATCCAGATGCCCAACATCCTTTGATTGCATTCCCCATTTGAAAGAAAATTCTTACAAATACGCCGTAGCTGGAGATCGAACTGCGGGTCCCTGGGTCACAACCCGGATGTCCTACGTTGCACCATTGCCCCGGGGACAAAAGCTTTTCAATTTTAGTACTTATTGAAGGTAACAAGAGGCCCTCATTAACCAATGTGATAGCTTACTAAGACGTCCACAACAATTAAAAGTTTTAAAGATGACAGAAGAGAAATTTCTCAAAAAAATCAAACTTTTAGAATAAAAATGATTTTTTTTTAAAAAATATTTTGATTAAATATGAAGATTAGCTTTTTCCACAAATCAAAGGTAAAATTACCATGCATATAAATTTACTATATTTACAAATTCATAGAGCACAATTGAAAATAGGGGCACAAATCCATTTGGTTCAGCTAAGCAAAGAAGAAATTGAGTAAAGAGTCACGACAGAACAGATGAAGGCTTATGGATTTGCATCAAGAAGAGGATGACCCTTCCATAGCCGTGTTGTGATGCATGCAGAATTGCAAGCATGCATTTGTTAGATCATATATATATATATACTTAAGAAATTGTTCTTGGGTTTAGGCGACAAGCAACTCAATAGATTGTTCCATCAATAGAGAGGTGAATCTAATTTTATCAATCTGCTAATCTCCTGAGAAGCAGTTTTTTTACTAAAAAAATAGCAAAAATATATAATGTAAACAAAGAGAAAGGAGTTATGATATATTTCCTTAAACAAGATACATATTTTCTCAAACAATTTATTTTCTAAACCTTATTGAAGTTATTTTGATGATTAAAAAATTGAATTAATAATACTTGCTAGCTCGGATGATCATATAATTGTAATAGTTGATTAATTGGCATGCACATAAACTCAGACTGGGTCCAAATCGGATCCGACCCAGATTCGTAATTGGGTCAATGGGATAGTTACCCATTGACATAGTTAAATGGATTAGAACTAGAACCGGGTTGAACCCGTAATCGGCTCAACAAGCCGGTTAATCATTGAACAGGTCGAAATCAAAACCGACTCGATCCCCGACCAACCGCTTATGATTCCAACTCGAAATTAATCGTGAACATGCAGTTCGACTATTGGTTCAAATCGTTGGTTGAACCTTTTTTTTTAATTTTTTTTTTTTATTTTACCATTGTAATCAGTGGTTTCGACCATTAGAACAGTCAATTAAGTTATTGAGAAGTATTTTTTTTATAAATAGTTGAGATTATTTGATTATTTTTTATCAATGACTATGATTCAGTGTCTACTATTCTCTAAACTCTATAAATATGCAATTCATTTTATTATTTTTACATCATCTTCTCTACTCTCATCTTTAAATTTTAAATTTTCGAACGCTTTCGACTTTAATTCTAATAGAAGAAGCTTCATCTCACTCTCGCAAGGGCAAAAATTAAAATAGTCAATCTAAATATGGATTTTGATGACATTCAATTTATAGATGATGATGAGCTAAAGCAAGTTCTAACAACCTAGATATAAGGAAGTATCAATACTTCTAAGGTTCGTGATATATATATATACTCCATCTTTAAAATTATCTATTTTTACTAACTATTTTGAGAAAATCACCTTTTTATTTGTAAAATTGCATGCAAAATGTAAATATTGCAAAGCCTTTAATAAATTTCAATTGGGTTGGAGGTTAAGGGTTATTTAAGTGATATGTTAAAGCTTTGAAGTCAAACGTTCTCAAACACAATTCTTCAAATTTTCATTTACTAGTAGAGGTACTAATTTAAGTTTATTTAAATATTTTGATAATAAATTAAGAAAATCATTAACTAGATTTTTTTCCTATAGAATATCTTTCTTTTATCCAAAATCACTTAACCCATATCTACTAAAAAGTGTTGTTCCAACTATACTTACTCATATAATTAAAAAATTTGTAAGACAAGGAAAAAAATATAATTGAAATTTTAATAAATTAACTAATAATATGTTTTTATGTTATGATATTTGAAGTGATTATCAACAAACTCATTCATATATATGTGTGATTTGTAATTGGGTAGATACATCATGGATAATTTAAAAACGTTTATTAGCATATTAAATTTTTTATGAATCATATATTATTCACAATATCTCTCAATTATTTTATTTAATTTTAGAAGAATATATATTAACTTCTAAAATAATACTAGTTTTAATACTACATGTTCATGAACTTAGATTTATATGTCAGTTAATTATTAGTGATTTATTTTTTTCATATTACTTGTGTATGTCATATTTTAAATTTATATTTTTAAGATGAATTAAAAATTTTAGAAAATTAAATTAAGTCAATTAAAATTGTTATTCCTTATTTATGGTCGAATCTTAGTATATTGAAATAATGAGGTAGATTTTATAAATTTAATAATAGAGTATATATGAGCTTCGCGAAGCGCAAGAAGAGAACCTCCCTTCTGTCCAAGAGAATGTGGTAGAACAGCAGCTAGAACAGTCGCAACAAACTCAATTAGATGACTTATCCTATATTTATTTTAAAAATTAAAAAAATATTTTTTTTTGTTGATTATATATATATATATATATATATATATATATATATATATATATATATATATATATATATATACGGTTTTGATATGCCGCGCGACATATCCCGCGCAACCGTCCGCGACTCCTCCGACGTTCGCTGCTTCTCCGCCGCTGTTCACCGTCGTCCGACCACCAACGGCCGCCGGACCGGATGCGTTGGAAGGCCAACTCGCCGGCGCTCCGGCCGGACCCGGATTCCCGCCGGATTGTGGCCGGAATCCGGCCGAAATCCGGCCAGAAACGTGACAGAGCCTCTGTTGGGCGATTCCGGCCGAAATCGGCCGGATTCCGGCCGAATCGCGGCCGGAATCGCCCAACAGGCGCTGTTGGCCGATTCCGGCGGAAATCGACCGGAATCCGGCCGAATCACGGCCGGAGACCGGCCGCGGTCGACGCGCCCGGCGCCGGCGCGTCGACCGCGGCCGGTCTCCGGCCGCGATTCGGCCGGATTCCGGCCGATTTCCGCCGGAATCGGCCAACAGCGCCTCTGTCGCGTTTCTGGCCGGATTCCGGCCGGATTTCGGCCACAATCCGGCCGGAATCCGATGCCAATGTGTGCGCCGTCGAGTTGTGATTCCAACGAGTCCGAAATTGCGGCCAACGGTGATCGGACTGCGACGAACGGCGACGATGAATGAGAGGAGGTCGGCTGTCGCGGAGGAGTCGCGCGGCGTTTGTCGCGCAGCATATCATTCCTCTATATATATATATATATATCAGCGGCGTCGCTGCGCTGATAAAGGCGGTGCACCCGGACTGGTCACCAGCTGCCATCAAATCCGCCATCATGACGACAGTAGACATCACTGACGAGAATGAGAATCCCATAAACGACGAGCAGCACAACAAGGCGAGCTTCTTTGCCATGGGAGCCGGCAATGTCAACCCGTCTAAGGCGGTGGATCTTGGCCTAGTTTATGACATTGAGCCCGATGACTACGTGCGCTTCCTTTGTGGGCTAGGCTACTCGGACAAGCAAGTCGAGATGGTGACCAACCGGCAAGTCGCTTGCGCAAAGGTGGGTAAGATTAGGGATGTGGATTTGAACTACCCAGCTATCTCAGTGGCATCATCCCCGCGTTTGAATAAGATTACGATAATCCGAACGGTGAAAAAGATCTCCAACAAACGATCGACTTACAAAGTGAAAGTGGATGGTCTAAAAAATGTAGTGGTGGATGTCTCGCCAAAGATGTTGGAGTTCTCCGGTAAGATCAACGAAAGCAAAACTTTTACCATAAACTTGAGCTGGAAAACAACAAGGAGGACGCGTGAAGAAGGAAGTTTGCTGTGGGTAGCAGATACAAAATCCGTGAGGATTCCGATCGTGATTGTCTGATCACTCTGATATTACTCTACTAGCTGAAATAATAAAAAATGAATTATCATATTTGTTTGCATAAAATAATTGCCTAGATATCAGCATTTATTATGTCATACGGCAACTGATCAATTCCTTTTTAGGGATTATCAGTAGTCACATAGTCGTTTCATTGACTCAATAGATTATGGGCTTCTTCCATTCTACAGAAAATAACATTTGGATTTCTTGTCCCAAATGCTCAAGACAAGAAGAAACCTGTGAAAAGATTGAACCTATTGGCCATTTCTTTCCACATTTGGTTTAAGCTTAAGCGGGCACAAAATTGACTAAGCACTTGAGATTTAGATATAAATAAGCACAAATGTAAAAGAAGCCAGAATGATGTTGATTGAAAGGCAAATATAATTATATCCCAAGTATCTCAACACCATTTATACTTATGTTGGAAAAAAAAATACTTTGTAGAATATATAATGACAAGAAGAAAATAGAAGAAGACTTTTAGTGAAGAAGGAAGTTGCTACAACAATCAGAGATGCTGACTTGAATTACCCGACTATAATGATGGGCGTCGTCTCCTGATTTGAACAAGGTCATTGTGACTCGAACCGTGACAAATTAAATGTTTCCAACAAACAATCTACATACAAAGTGGAAGTGAAAGGTTTGAAAAATGTGGCAATGGAGGTCTCGTTCTTCGGCAAACTTAATGAAAGCCAAACTTTCAGCGTCTCCTTAAGTTGGAAATTAAGTTGGAGAACTGGGACGCGAGGAGCATGCAGGAAGCTAGCTTACTTTGGATGGCGGATACAAAATCCGTCCGGATTCCGATATCACTCTGTTGTAATAAAATCGGATATATATATTTTAGTAGAAAAACTATAGATTAAGTTTACTGAGTGATGATTTTAATTTTATGAAGATTTTATTAACTCTCATCTTAGGCGACAGGCCAACGTCTTGTACAACGAATTGATCAAAGGATGCGATCTCTACAGGCCGATGCTGAAGCAAGATAGATGGCATTTTTGCTGATCATCGATTTACCTAGCTATCCCTTCGTCATCAAAACTTGCGCTGGCCCAATTCTATAATTCAAACTCTTTGATCAGCGCATGCATTCTGCCTGTTCGATGAAGTGGCCAACAGAGATGTGATATCTTGGAATATGCATGCTAATCACGGTCCATGCTCGATTGGGGCAGATGAGGAAATTAATCTAGAAATGGCCTACACAAGAACAGTAGTCTGTCTTATGGACCGCCTTGATCTCCAGTTACACCTCCGTCGGTCGGTCGGTTGCTACTCTGATGTGTAGAGGCGTTCAATGAGATGCAGTTGGAAGGCCTGGAGCCGGCCGGATGACATTACCATTGTGTCAATGTTACTGGGAGCTCTGGAGCTGGGCATGTGGAGATGCATGCTAAATGTGGAAATATGATCAAACCTGCATGTCAGATATTCGACAGTAAGTATGCGAGTAAGAGACGTGATCTGATCTTGTGGAGCACAATGATCAGTGGGCTTGCAACGCATGGGAGGGCATTTGATGCAATCAAGTTGTTGTTTATGGAAATGGAGAATGATATGAGAGTGAAGCCTAATTGCATGACATTGCTTGACCTTTTATCTGCCTGATCTCATGCTGGATTACTGGATGAGCGAATGCAGTACTTCAGTTACGTTCGATGAAGAATGTCTACAGTATTGATCCTGAAATTGTGCATTACAGTTATATGGTGGATCTCCTTGGTCGAGCAGGCTGCATTCGTCGTGCTATGGAACTGGTAAATAACATGCCATTTATGCTTGATGTTAGCATCTGGGGTTCTTTAATTTGCTTAGTTCATGCAAAACCCATGGAGATCTCGAAACAGCTGTAGATATGATGTGATGGAGAGGCTACTTGAGCTTGAACCAGAGGACACTGGCAATTGTGTTGCTTTCAAACATTTATGCTGCTGCAGGAAGGTGGGATGGTGTCACTAAGATGAGGAAATTAGTGAGAAGCATGAACATGAAGAAGATATCAGGCTGTAGCCTGATTGAGGTGAACATAATTAATGTGCATGGTTCAGGAGTTTGTTGCTGGAGATGAATTAGAATATTAATATAATATATATTAATATTATTATGTGACCCGGTCATATGAACCGGTCTGCCCTAACTATCTATATATATGACTGTAATCCTCTTTGTTTAATTCATTCAATCAATAGAAATTTATTTCCGACATGGTATCAGAGCTGTTTTTTTCCGAGCGCCGCGACTAAGGATCTAGGAAAACCCTAGATCCCTTCTCCCGCTGCCACCATCCGTTTTGGCAGGAATTGACGAAACCGGTCTGCCGCACCGCCGCACCTCCTCTTCTGTCCAGGGAAGTGCTTTCTTCCTCTCGCGATCACACTGCACGGCTCGTTCTAGCGGCTTTGGCAGTTTTGGCGGAGGCTTAAAGAAGGACGAAGGTCTCTCAATATGGATCGTGTTAATGCTTGCAAGGATGTTCGATCGGACAAGTCTGCTAGATGTCGTCGTTGTCCGAATGCTGATCATGCTTACACTCATTGTCCCAACATTGAGTGTCGTTATTGCCACAAAAAGGGTCATGTCCGTCAGAACTGCCCAAAACTGAGTCGCACATCCTCTACAGCTGGCTCTTCCTCCTCCATGGCCGCCGTCACAAATGTTTTGCAGCCGCCTCAGTCCACTACTCCCACCCTTATGGATATCTATAAACTGCTCACTCAGGTTTTATCTACTAATCCTTCATTAGCCACCACATCAGGTAACCAACAATGGTTCTTAGATTCTGCTTGTTGCAACCATATGACCTCTAACATTAATCTATTACATTCTCTAAAACCTCTCACCACTTCGCCTCCCATTCACACTGCAAATGGTGCCCCCATGCATATCACACACATTGGTCATGCCACTTCACCATCTCTCCAAGATGTCTACTACATTCCCCATTTAACATTAAACCTTGTTTCTATTGGTCAGTTGGTTGAGCAGGGACTTACTGTTATTTTCACGTCTTCTGGTGTACAGGTTCAGGATTCGCAGACGGGCCAGATTCTTGGGACGGGGCGCAAGAAGGGTCGCCTGTTTGAGCTTTGTTCCCTTCAACCCTTTTCTTCTATCTCTGCTGTCGTTTCTCCTTCTTCCATCTATCAGTGGCATCTCAGACTTGGGCATGCTTCATCACATAATCTCCGATCTCTTGCTGCTAAAGGTTTTTTTGGTTCTATTAAATTTGAATCCTTTGATTGTGTGCATTGCAAGCTTGGCAAACAGCCAGCACTTTCTTTCTCAAATAATCATTCTATTGCTGATAAACCTTTTTCCCTAGTTCACTCAGATATTTGGGGGCCCTCTCCTGTTGGTACGTTTAAAGGTTATCGATATTTTGTAATCTTTGTTGATGATTATTCCCGATTTACTTGGATTTATTTTTTGAAAAATCGTTCTGAACTTGCCTCTACTTACTCCACTTTTGCAAAAATGATTCAAACACAATTCTCATGTCCTATTAAAACACTCCGCACTGACAATGCTTTGGAATATAATGATTCTACCTTTCTCAATTTTCTTTCTGCCCAGGGCACTGTTGTTCAGCGCTCATGTCCTTACACTTCACAACAAAATGGTAGGGCTGAACGTAAACATAGGCACATTCTAGATACTGTTCGTGCCATGCTCCTTTCTGCTTCGTGTCCTGATCGGTTTTGGGGAGAAGCTGCCCTTACTGCTGTCTATACAATCAACCGGATGCCTTCTTCTGTACTTCAGGATGTCATTCCTTACGAGAAGCTCTTTGGTCAGCCACCAGATTACTCCATTCTTCGTCCGTTTGGCTGTGTCAGTTTCGTCCACCTTCCCCCACATGAACGAAACAAATTGGAGCCTCAGAATCGTCTGTGTTGTTTGTTGGGATATGGGGTAGAACATAAGGGCTATCGTTGTTGGGATCCTGTGTCAAATCGAATTCGTATTTCTCGTCATGTCACCTTTTGGGAACATAAGATGTTCTCTTCTGAGTCCAAGTTTACCATTCCTTTTCAGACTGATTCCCCTTTCTTTGTTTTGGATCCATCTCCTTCTTTTGCAGGTCCCGAGCTCACACAGATTCCTGTTGACACTATCGATGCTTCCCCGTCACCAACTGATTCCCCTTTCTTTGTTTTGGATCCATCTCCTTCTTTTGCAGGTCCCGAGCTCACACAGATTCCTGTTGACACTGTCGATGCTTCCCCGTCACCTCAAGCTGACTCATCTGCGTCTCCTGAACAAGTATCTCAAGTCCCTGCTGCCACTGGTCGACGTTCAACCCGTGTAAGTCGTCCTCCTTCTCATCTCCTTGATTACCATTGTTTCTCTGCCATTCTATCTAACCATGAGCCTAGGACCTTTCGTGAGGCAAACTGTGATCCATTGTGGCGTGAGGCTATGTCTGAGGAACTGCAGGCTCTTGAGAAGACTGGGACTTGGGATATCGTTGATCTACCACCTGGCAAGAAACCTATTAACTGCAAATGGGTTTACAAGATCAAAACAAATTCTGATGGATCTGTTGAGCGCTACAAAGCTCGTCTCGTGGCCAGAGGTTTCTTACAGGAGTATGACATTGACTATGAAGAGACATTTGCTCCTGTTGCCCGTTTGACTTCTCTACGTTGTCTTTTGGCTATTGCTGCTGCTCGTCGATGGTCTCTTCACCAGTTGGATGTGAAGAATGCTTTTCTTCATGGAGATCTTTCTGAGGAGGTTTATATGAGTCCGCCGCCGGGTTCAGACATTTCGGGGAAGGTATGTAAGCTACGTCGTGCTCTTTATGGTCTGAAGCAGGCACCACGAGCTTGGTTCGCCAAGTTCAGCTCAGCACTTATTCAGTATGGGTTTACCGCCTCTCCCTATGACTCTGCTTTATTCATTCGTCGCTCCTCATCCGGGATTATTATTCTATTATTATATGTTGATGATATGGTGATCACTGGAGACGATGCTTCTGGAATATCTGATTTGCAGACCTATCTTCATCAGCATTTTGATATGAAGAGTCTTGGTAAGCTGCGTTACTTTCTAGGTCTTGAGATTTCCGACACGGCAGATGGTATCTATTTGTCCCAGGCAAAGTATGCTTCTGACCTCATCTCCCGTGCTGGCCTGACTGACAGCAAGACTGCCTCGACTCCACTTGAGGCAGACTGTCGTTTCACTCCTCTCGATGGTGCCCCTCTTGAGGACCCCACGCTCTATCGCCAGTTAGTGGGCTCCCTGATATATCTGACAGTCACTCGTCCTGACATAGCTCATGCAGTTCACATCGTTAGTCAGTTCATGACTAGTCCCTGTACAGCTCATCACTCTGCTGTATTACGTATTCTCCGCTATGTTAAGGGCACTCTCCTACATGGTCTTCACTTCTCTGCTGATTCATCATTGGTACTCACTGGTTACTCTGATGCTGATTGGGCAGGCGATCCCACTGACCGACGCTCCATCACTGGTTATTGTTTCTTCTTGGGTGATTCTCTTATTTCTTGGCGAAGCAAGAAACAGACTGTCGTTTCTCGTTCCAGCGCTGAGTCAGAGTATCGTGCGCTTGCTGATTCTACTTCTGAGCTTCTTTGGATTCGACGACTTCTTTCTGATCTTGGCATTCCTCAACCGCCTGCCACCGATCTTCATTGTGATAGTCAGAGTGCCATTCATATTTCTCGAAATGATGTGTTTCATGAGCGCACTAAGCACATCGAGATCGATTGCCATTTTGTACGGCAGCATGTTAGTGCTGGCACTGTGCAATTGCGGTCTGTGTCTACCGAACATCAAATTGCAGATGTCTTCACCAAGTCTCTCTTGCCGGGTCGCTTCTCTGTGTTATTAAGCAAACTCAAGTTGATCTCTACTCTACCACCTTGAGTTTGAGGGGGGGTGTTAGAATATTAATATAATATATATTAATATTATTATGTGACCCGGTCATATGAACCGGTCTGCCCTAACTATCTATATATATGGCTGTAATCCTTGTTATTTTCATTCAATTAATAGAAATTTATTTCCGACAGATGAGTTATGATATATTTCCTTAAACAAGATACATATTTTCTCAAGAAATTTATTTTCTAATTAAACCATTGTGAGAGAACCAGTTGTTTAATTGCTTGGTCGAATTTCTGAAAGTTCATGATATTCTAACCGCGAAAAGTATGTTACTCATATGATATAGCACCTGACCTGGACATGAAATAATTTGATGGGTTCCTGATCTTGCTGGCCGCAGCAGCTTCTTAGGATCGAAGAGGAGCTTGGCGATGCAGCAATTTATATATGTTGATTTAAAGTTTAAGGTGTCGGTGGAGCCTTACTAGGTGATGCTAGATCAATCCTTGGTTGTATGAGTTTTTGATTTCTCCAAGTTTTGTGATGCCCATGTTATTTCGTGCAGTGGCAATTTTCCTAATTGAACTTGGAAGATGTTCAATGGTGGCATTGTCTGGTTGTGTTTTCTACTTTGTTCATTTCGCTTGGTTTGAAGAGTTTAGGAATCACTTCCATCGAGCTTACGATTTTGTGCCTTGATTTGTTTGTCATAACATACATGATAAAACTTGTGTGCATTTGATTCTAATTGCGAATATGAATGCAGCATGATTCGTGTTCATTATCTTTTATTTAATTTCCACGCGGTTTAAGGATTTAAATAGAAAATTAACAAACTCTGTTGGACTTTTGCATATCAATCACATGCATTTCATAAAATTAGACTCTATCAATCACTGTTTAAAGAAACGCATCTGACTCCGTTGGACTTTGGAGACTCTCTAGCTTCTTATTTGGAGGATGATGGGATGGGATGGGATGGGATGGGATGGGATGGGGTTTTCAAATTCCAAAGAGTAGCGAGATAATCATCACCCACTTCGCTCCAGTTTAAGAAAGATGCTCTCCCCTAATTGCTTCAGTTTAAGAAAGAAAGATGCTTCAGTTTAAGAAAGATGCTCCACTTCGCTCCAGTTTAAGAAAGATGCTCTCCCCTAATTGCTTCAAGGAGGAGTTTGATGAATGAAACTATATAACACGTAGCTAGACTACTGTTGTGTTACGCGTCCAAATCTCTTTATCATAAATCATTTTATATTATCTGAATTTTTCAAGTGAGAAATATTGTAACCACTTTCATACTTTAACTGGTTATATCAACTCCCTACGTGATATATAAAGCTTCTTAACATGTGCATTTGATCAAACAACTTCCATACGTAGACCACTGTTTGTTCCTTCCACACGTAGACGTCTACCGTAGACGGCCGTTTGAAGAAGTGATTTAAATAGAAAACTAAGCGACTCGACTCACATGGCTGTGGTCTGCCAATCACTATTTAAAGGACTCAGTTGGACGCGCGCGCTCTCTCTCTCTCTCAACTATGCAAAATGTCAAACTCAACTCCAAAGACGCCTTTCAATCTCTTTAAATAGGGACTCACATCACATGATTTCTGATTCACAGAAATAATAGCCATGCCGATTCTGGCAGAGAGAGAGAGAGAGAGAGAGAGAGAGTATATAGAGGGAACAGGTAAAAGAATTAGAAGAAAATGGCAAACCAACGGATTCGGAGCAGACTAATTTTGTCTCTAGCGTAACAAAGAGAGAAATAATAAAAAATTAATAAAATTTTAAATAGAATAAATATTTTACCCATAAATGATAAAAATTAAACTCTAGGGTCCAAATTGTAAACTTGTCTCCCTATAAGCACTACCGCTCACTCTCTTCTCCACCCAGCGACCGTCTTCTGTACCGCTCCGCCCGACGCCGGCTTCCCGCAGCTTCATCGCCGACGCACAATAGCGTCGACCTCGTTTTCTCATGTTTCTATTTCTCGATTCTTTCTCGCTTTCCTCTCTTCGCTAACATATCTTCACCTTTTCACCACCGCTCCTCTTCGCCTTCACTTAGTGGCGGCCGCCGCAGGGGCGGATCCAGAAATAATTTTTGGCGAGGGCTAATAAATTTTTTTTTACAATATAATAATCATTCCAAAACACTCTAAAATCATAAAATTATATCATTCCACTACAGTATAGATGAATCAATAAATTTTTTTTTAAAGTAAATGTATAAATGTGCGGGAGGAAAAGATCCTGATCTAAAAATCCAAAAAATACATATCACTCAAAATGTAGATCACTCAGCTAACTACCTCTCATCCTCTCCTAATCTCAAAACGGACAGAATCTCCCCAGTAAATTAGGGATATATGAGTTATACATAATGTCCCTGTCCAAATACACATCAAAATTCTTAGACATAGGGCTGATAGACCATCAATTTATATCAGAAATACAATAAAAAAACACATATATCAGACACAGTTTACAAAGTCAAAAACATCATAACAGCAAGTCAAACCACTAAAAAGGAATCCATATACCCAATATGTTGTGCAATTCCTTATTTCCGTTCCAGAATAGGTTAAGCGGCTATATATCAATCGAATCTAAATCAATCGGTATTAAATTAAATCCCTCCTTATCAAGCTCTAACAACCCTAATCAATTTCTGATCAATGCATCAAACTTCCTAACTAAAACCAATTTACATTCAAGGTTTATCTCTATTAATCAACTAGAAGCAATTAGATTTTACCTCAGAATGGATTCACAGCTTACCTCAGATTGAAGCCCAATCTAGCCCTAGATTCCTCTTCCTCTCTTCTTCCTTTTCACAGCCGCAATCTCACTGTTATGTTCACAGAAAACAGGACAGTTTCATCATGCCGACACACAACAACGCATAAGGATCCAACCCTTTCAAAAATCCAACCAACTCAATAAGAACTTACTAGATTTGAAGCCCTAGCCTTCCTTGACCTAAAATCCAGCCTTTTCCTCCTTCTCCTTGCGGCAGAACCACATCAATTCCGTTCAAATCACAGCAACCAGCTGTGAAGGAAAAATTAATCAAAATCCTAGAAAATTGAAAGCTATACAACCCTAAATCTACCAAAACCCTTACCTATCTTCCTCTTTGATCTACTGCTGCCAATCCGCCTCCAACCGACAGCACTTCCTTGGACGCAATCAAAGGCGAAGTCAAAGGCTCCAAATCGCCCTTGCTGACCACCGGCGGGGCAAGCTCGACGGCGCCGGCGTCGGACGGAGGAGGAACCGCGAGGAAGGGAGGAGCGGCGGTGTCGGCGGCCCGCGGCGATGGCTTCGGCTGGTGAGGAAGACGGCGCGAGGAAAGCAAAAGAGAGGCGAGCGGCCGGGCGGCGGCGTCGGGCGAAGATGAGGAAGAAACAGAGGCGTCGACGAAGATCGCGGTTGAGGAATAGGTTTCGCGTTTATTGGGTTTCTTACAGGGGCGGATCCAGAAACCATCCTATAACCCATTAACCCTATATTCTTACCCATCATTAACCTGCTTACCTAATACCTGCGGTATTTTAATCGCCCGACAGGGCGAGCGCTTGACGAATACGACGACCAGCACGGAGCACTCTGCACTCCAGCGGGGGCGCGGGGCGCTGTGCTCGCGGTCGCGGCTGAGCCACGAGGCGGCGTTGGTGAAAGCGCTGGTCACCGATCGCCCTGCTGCTCGCCTGCTCCAGACTGCTCCAGACCTCCAGCCCCCTCCAGCCCTCGCGGCGTTGGTGAAAACGCTGGTCGCGGCTGAGCCACGAGGCGGCACTGGCGATCCTGGCGAGGGCTTCAGCCCCCTCCAGCCCTCGCCTGGATCCGCCCCTGGAGCTCATCCTCCGGTCTCGGTATGTTTTCTTATAATTAAGTATAGGCCGAGCTCATTCTCCTGTCTCGGTATGCTTTTTTAAGCATATGCCGAGCTCCTCCTCCAGTCTCGGTATGCTTCTTTAAACATACGCCGAGCTCTTCTTTCGGTCTCAGTATGCTTCCTTAAGCATATGCCGACCTCATAACTTGGTTTCGACATGCCTTCCGCACCTTAGACGACCTCGGGGTACGATATCAATATGTTTTCTACATCCATGGCTGATTTCCAATGTATGATACTTATTTAAAGACGCGGTTGTTCCACCTAAATTGGAAAAAGAATAGAACCGATTCTTCCGCAACAACAAGAATTAACATATATCAACAGACGGAATCTTTCTAAAAGAGAACTAGTTTACCCAAATATTTCTTAAACAGTTACGAATATGTCGGAGATCAACTACTATAAAAAAAGTAACCTATGCCCATGAATAAAGGTAAGCACACATATCTACCCTAATTTCCTCAAGTCATTGAATTCTTTCTTCACGCCGAATCCTAACTTGAGCGTCAGAGTGGTTTACCGGGACCCCAATTTCGACGCCATTTTTATTCTCTTTTTGAGTGCTTTTTAGGATCTCTGTTCTCTCTGGACGACTCTCTTCGAGGAGTATACACATCGGCCGAACCTTGAATTAATGTATGAACCATCCACAATGTATTGATCGGAATAACACCAAATAAATATTCATGATACTTATAATTTATGATTTAGAACTTTACCAAATAAACATAAAAATTTTATTTCTCAATGAATAAAAAAATATATATATATATATATCAAAGAATTTTGAATTTAAGGACTCATAACACCTATTGTATTGTATAGGTTAAAGAAGTTTATTTATATAATTTTATCAATTGAAAAGGATTTATTATGAAATTTTAAATATAAAATTTTAATTAATAATTTTGTATCTAAAAATTTAAAAAAAAATTTTATATAAAAATCTATTTTTGAAAAAACTAATATTTATTTTTAAAAAAAAACTTCAAATATTTTTTATATTTAGAATCTAAAAAATGATTGAGACGGCTGGTGCCGCCGGCGAAGCCGGTAATTAATTAGTCAACTAGTCCCTCCTTGCAATCATCGAATTTTCTTGGGTCGGTGACAGACAAAATCGAACTCATTCAGCGAATGTGTTACGTTCAGGGAGCCGAAGACGAACACGGACTTCATCGCGTACAGCGGCAACGGGTTGAAGCTGTCGATTCCGTCGAAGTGAAACCCAAGAGCACGAGGACAACTTCGACTCCATCCGTCACCGTCACTCCCACCTCCAACAAATACATCGCCGACTACGGAGCCCCTGATCAGGACTTCCTCTCCTCTCCCAGGTTCAATTAAATTTGACAACCCTTCCAGCTACACAACACACCATCGATTTAATTACTAGAAACAAGAATGCTCTTTAAACGTCGCAATTTTCAGGTCGATTTCTTGCTGGGGAAACAGGGCCTACTTTGGCAAAAACAAATTCCGATCGAGGCATATATATGTATCAGCAAGAACCACCAAACCAATTGTTTTCCTAATTTCCTTTCTTCACCATTTAACAATGAGCGCCCATGTGCATGCAGATGCAGGGAGGCTTTGATCCTGACGACGCAGTACAGTAGCGACTGCAAACATCTCGGAGACTTCCACGCCGGTGATCCACGGGAATTATAAAGTTTTTAGTTTTATTATTGTGCTATAATGTTTATGAATCATATTTTAATTTAATAATGATGAATAATAAACATATGTAAATTTCATAAGCATTTAGTGAATGAATCTCGCCGTGGTAAAATTTTATCTTATTTTTTTCTCCAGCGAGCCGCAAGTAGGCTTTAAGCTCACAAGACTTCTCTCGCTGAGCTGCAGCCCAACAGAAGAGTGAGCAATGAGGATGAACTATCGCGGTCGAAATGCCAAACAGCGTGTCGAAATCGTTGCAGCTGGCTTAGCTTGCTTATTATTATTATCATCATGGTTGGTTTTTTGGAGCAGGTGCATGGTCAACTAAATCTGAGGCTCATGTCGACAGACAGAAGAGAATGAATTCTGTAAAAGTAGCGAAGCGAAGTGATGGGGCGTGGGCCGCGTGGCTCCTGAGTCTGATCAGTCTGGCTTTGATTAACAGCACAGCTGCTGCTGCATGTCGTCGCTGACAACTCGGGGCCTCGCGCCAAGGCACTGTCACATCGGCCATCAGGCATTGGCAACGAGACAGAGGAGCAGACAGACCGCGCGCGAATCGCGCGGTGCGACCAAGTCGTGGCACTTGGAAGCTCACGCATTTCTTTGCCTTGCTGCATCATGCATGCCCTCGATCGGCCTTTTCATTCTGACTGACTGCAAATTTACAAAACACACAGACGGAGAAATTGGCTCTCATCATGGCTGTCGATCAGCCTTTTCATTTTTGTTTGTTTTTTGGGCATCATCTCACATGAGCCCTAAACTTGATAGGATCACATGCCTCAGTTGCCAAGTGCATGCATGAGCATAATTATATTAAAACGACTGAAGAAAGACTAGCTAGCTTCAACTTAATTGCAAATAATAGAAAAATAAATCCTCATGCACCTTCCTTTCATCACCCCCAAGCCACAAGGCCTGCCTCTAGGCCATATTAAACAAACAAACAAACAAACAAATAAATAAATAAAAATAGGATTCAGTGAAAGCACTTCATCGACTTGCAGAATAGAGTGATTGACAATAGTTTATATTATCTACAATGCCAATGGTTTGCTATTTAAAACTACACAAGGACTCTTTTAGAGGTTTACATCTTGCTAAGTGTGCAAGTCCTAATGATTATAGTGGTTAACAGGAAGGTACAAATTCATAAACAATGCCCAAAAGCACATAATTACAGTGATTTGGCAACAGGGATGCATTAATTAATTAAAAATATCATAACGGTTCTTTGATGCCGACATTACACTCTCTTCTTACCATGAGTAATGCGACTTGCTCAAACTCTCAAAGTGATAAGCCAGAAAAATCATAATAGGGACGAAAAAATCTTATTAGTATTTAAAAAGTTAGGAGGGGGAGGGGGACGATCGTGTCGTTGCCCTCCATTCCTACACCTGTCCCCCTTGCCTCCGTCCTTGTATCCGACAACTAACAAATGCATATACAATCATTATTTCAAAGGTCTAAGCCACATGTATCAAAGCATATATACCAATTCATAAATGAGATGATTGTGACAATCTCAAATTTAAAAACCATTTGCAACCACTTCATCTCTAGACCCTATGGAAAAAGCTAAATGGGATTTGATTGTGGGTCACGTTCGACAACTATTTTCTAACTAACCTACTATCAATCTCGATGTCATGTATTATGACTCGGTTCATCCTTGGAACTTCTAATCACAAGCTTGAAGTTGATAAAAGAATACTGTTTTTATTTAGACAATCATGCAATATAATTACGTACAACAAATGTCATCATTGTCTTTAGGACCATTTAATTTGCTAACAAGCTAAGTTGGATTTCAAGATAACTTATAAAAATATATATATATATATTTTCATTAAACAAATATGGGATTCAGTGAACCAAACAACTTTATGTGATGTTCGAAATGATAGCAACAATGCTTCTCCACTTCAAGAAATACATTATGACAAAGAACGAACCGAACTAGCTAGCTAGGGAAAAGTGGAGATATGTAAAAGAGGGAATCGATCTATCCAAGATAGTGAATGAAGTGGATGTTATTGAATTAGTAAATGTTGATAGAGAAATAAGGAAACAATATAATTGTTTAGTTGATAGAAGAAAGGAATCGATTGAGAGAAAAGAATTAGCAAAAGCTTAGTATAGGACTTCTAACATGTCGAATTTTCACAATAACTAAATGTATTGGTTTCAATTGCTGATATTGGGTTGGAGCCCAGTACAACCCAATCCTAGTTACGTCATTGAAGCATTTGTTACAATCATATAGCATATGCCTCAAATTGAGATTTTTCTTTGAAATAAAACGATAAGAAGAGCCTAATGCTAAAGATACTAGAGAGTTGATATATTTGAATTATAGGTTTCATTGAGAGGTTCGTTTTGTAAATAGGTATGTGCATCATTATAATTTGACATGGAACGTTTAAGTTAATTTTTTTAATATTATGCAAATTTAAATTCTTAATTATTCATACTTATTATGTTTTTTAATGTCTTTAACTTCTTTTTTCACACATAATAAGTATCCTTTCTTAATTAGGCTTGTTTACCCCGAACGATGAAAAGAGAAAATCCATCAGAATCGTTGCGCACGGTCGTACAAGCAAACTTCGAGAGGTCGCTTGCGGGGCCGAGCACACTCGTCGGCCCCACGAGCGACCTCTGAGGTCAAGGTTAATTGCTTGCCCTTGTGGGGCCGCCTCCTAGCTCGCTGCCGCGCCGACGACCTCGTGCGAGGCAGCCGACCAAAGTCGGACGAGGCCATCGTCCTCAGTCGCACGGGGCCACCATCCCCGGTCACCACAGAGCCACCGACTGCGATCGCATGAGGCCCCATGGAGAGAAATGACTTTGTTCGTGGAGGAGGAAATTGCTGAAGCAATAATTAATGATAAAAAAAAATTGATCCGTCGATGGATTAGCAGCAAATCCATCCATTGGATAAATAAAATAAAGGAAAATAATTTATCTTATTTTTTTTAAGTAAAGAAAGGAAATTTTGGTCGGGGAAACTTTTTTTTTTTTTTGTAGTTTTTGATTCCATCCTCTCAAGTATAAAGACCTTATGTTGCTACTACATAATTATAATAAAATAAAAATTTTAAATTTTAAATTTTAAATATTATTATATTAAAATAATTTTTATTAATTTATTAAAATTATTTAAATTTCGTTAAAATTATTTTAAATTGATCAAAATTATTTTAAAAATTATAAAAATTATTAAATAACTGTATAATTGTAGAAGTTGATAGTTGTTATAATATTATATATATAACTATCCTGAAAAGAGCACTGTATATGCTTGTGCATCGTGCATATTTTTTTTTTATTTTTTATTTATGATTAAATTATTTAAAATTTTATTTTAAGAGTTAAATGTTAGATTACAATATTAAAGAAAAGATTTAATATTTCCTATATATTATAATCACAACTATAAGTGTCACTGTCTCATGTTTAAAGAAAAGATTTATTATTCAAATATTTATTTTCTTTGAACTTTTACATGTTTATCTAATTATTTGTGTTGTAAACCCTTTATCAAGTGCTTGTCGTCCTCATTTGCATCCACGAAATTAAATATCAAACACGGAATAATCAAAAGAATCAACAAAGGCAGCAGCACAAAACAAAAACAATCTCAATATGCACCGAAGAGAAGATAAAAGAAGAAAAGAAGGAAGAAGATCAAATAAGTGAAGTCCTCGATCTCCGACAACAAAGCACGGCGATGCCTCGCCGGCCTTCCGCCGACCTCGCTTCGTTACGCCGCTCACGCACCGATCGATGCAGGGCAGGCTGATCATCCTCCGATCCACCAAATTCCCCTCTCACCAACTTTCCTCATTTCCCTCGATATATATATATATAGAAATCGACCTCACGATCGATGCATGCTTCATTCTTCCAGTGCAATGCAAAGCTCAATCGTCCCCTTGATCGGTCCATTGAATCAAGACCGACGGCAAGCGGTGGTGGAAGCCAGACATCACATCGCCTCTGATTGATTTGATTTGATTTGATTTGACAGGACAAAAAAAAAGAGCAGCTGGCCATCTTAAATGGCTTGCTTGCTCATCCTTCTCCACTTCTTCCGATCCGTTCTAGCTAATTGATTAGCTACTATTAATTGTCTTGATTGTCTTTTCCATTTTTTTCTTGCTTGATTTCCTTCCTTCCTTCCTCACTATAAGCCTACGAGGAAGGCAGCGGCGGAGATGGAGGAATTGTGCGGTGGCAGCAGCGCAGGGAGCCGGAGGCCGTTCCTTTACCTTCCCTCGTCCACTGCGCCGCCGCCTCAAAGCTACCACTACTACACCTGCACCTCTTCCTCCGCCTCCTCCTCCTCCCCTCAGTCCCACCTCCAAGCCCCGCCGCCGCTGCCGCCGTCGCATGGGCCGTCTCCAATCTCCCACGGCGGCACGGAGGAGATCAAGGCGAGGATCATGTCGCACCCCAAGTACTCCGACCTCCTTGCAGCTTTCACGGACTGCCAAAAGGTGGTACTCAATTAATCGACTCCGGATCCATTCTCCAGATCGCTGATCGTCTAGCTTCTATGTTTTAAGGTGGGCGCGCCGCCGGAGGTGGTGGCGAGGCTGTCGGCCATGCTTCATCAGCTCACTCTGGACCCCGTCGCCGGCCACAACCACCACGCTTCGCCCGACCCGGAGCTCGACCAGTTCATGGTACCTCCGCAGCTTAATCGCACAAACACTCTCAAACTCGAAACTGATCCAAATCTCCAACAGGAATTGTACTGCCGCGCGCTCATCCAAGTCCGGGAAGAGCTCACCAGGCCATTGCAGGAGGCCAAGGACTTCCTCGACGAGATCGAGTCCCAGTTCAACGATCTGCTCACCAATGCTTCCACCCGACTTCTCCTCTCCGGTACGCTTCCACTCATCATTTCCGCCATTAAAATCCTCCATGAGCTTCACTTTTAAGACCTACAGACAACTTTTCTGAACTTAGGGTTCAACTACAGTACTTACTACCACCAATTTACCTGCATGTACATTGATTCTGTAAATTAAGGACAGGCCCACCTTGCTAGACGACGACCATGGAACTCATAAAGTTACATGAGGGCGGTAGATTACTTAAATGAGCAGTGAAGCCCAGGCCAAATCCTCCTCCCTCTAATTAATCTAATTAATTAATCAATTCATCAATGAAGTAGAGCATTTGTTAATTGAGTGGAAAAGCACACGTTGGCCTGGCCTGCAATGAACTTTAGGGTTCTTAAAGGCAATTCTTCTCCACCTTCTTAACGATCACTACTACTACTGCTACTACCCTTCTCTTATGTGATCTACTCGAACTTATACACCCACGAGATAAAGATACTACATAGGATGCTATTCTTATCATTCCTTCTGTGGCAGAGAACAGTGGCTGCCACATATAATATGTAGTACAGTTCTGTCAGGAGTAGGGTCATGGACAAGGAACTATGTTGGAAATTTATTTCTAGTGCTCCCACAACATGATCACACACGTGGAAGAAGCATATGGGGAAATGGATGTTGTTTATATGGCCAAATGTGGACGGTTTGACCCACAGGAATTGTTTTCAGTGATTTTTATATGAAGATAATTTTCTTAATTCAATGGTTGTCAGTAGATGATATTCAGTGAAAGTAAACACCAGCACTTACTAAGAATTTGCTATTGTTCTTTGTAGTTTTATGTGAACTAGACATTCTATATATATATATATAATTAAATCACATTACTATACGTGGAGAAAGGAATGAAATGGTTCAATCATTTTGTTTAGGGTTTCAAATTGCTATTTGTTTGCAAACATGATTCTCAAATGTGTTTTATCTTTTGTAGAACATTTAGCTAGTATTATATAGTAAATGATTTAACTATTTATTGGGACTATTAGATATCTTCGCCATCTAATTTTGCTATCGATATCTGATATTTTTTTTACTCTCTAAAAGATAATTTAATTTCGAAAAAGAGCATGCACAAGGATGCTAATAGGTGTTTGCGCCTTGTTCTGAGTTAATATATGTGCATCTGAAAGCTTCATTCCTGAAGTGCATAAACTTCTCATGAATCTTTTGTAGCTTTGTATATAAGAATGTGTTGACATCATAATTCAAGTCAAAATTCTGTAAATTTTGCTTTTTTATCTCTTTCGTTCAATGCCTAGCTAGCTTTTGATCTTTAATATATGGTTGCCTTCAATCACTAGCACTCACAAATGGAGCAATCTTTAAGCATTAATAATATATCTTTGGCCATTGATGCATAGGTTTTCCTTGTTATCTAAACAATAATTTAGATAAAAGACAATGGGAGAAGATTACGAAGAAATAATGGAAAATTTCATTCAACAATTTGAGTTTATTTTATTCTATTGCATTGTGTTAGAATACGACATTGCCCTAAGGTATGGATCATTGAGTTTATTTTATTCTATTGTATTTATGTGGTTTGGAACCTTTGGTTCCTGCTCCACACCCAATGATCCTTTGGTGGATTACTCCTTAAACTCCTCTATACTTTCTCCTTCTTGGACTTCTTTTATAGGTTAAGAAATCTCTTACAAACTTTCAAAGATTACAATATAAGACATCAGAATTGAAGAGGAGATTACAATGAGCTCGAATATTACACAATGTAGCATTAAGCATTAACTCCAAATGTCTCTTCACCCCTTTAAATAGCCCTCTAAAACCTGTAGTTGTTGGTTACTGTTCTACTTTGCTAATGTCGATTAGTCAACTAGATTCCACCATCAGTCCGTTGTTGCTATGTAGCTGTTGCACCACTGAACTTTTGTTGTACAGCTTTTTGTCAACAGATCTCTTCAGTTTTTCAAGTTCAGCTTCAGCGGATTGGTTGCCTCGATCAACGACAGCCATGAACCAAAAATATTTTGTTTGTAAGTTGATCAATCTGAGTCGACTGTTTAGTTGACTTAGCTATCCTTATTCGACTAGATTCCATTTCAATCGAATGATTCCAAGTTCAATCTTGCATAGAACCATTCTATTCGTTGTTTGATGCTCTCGAGTTGACTTCTTGGTTGACTCAACCACTTGTCAAAGTCCTCCTTTAGCTGAATGATTTGTTGATTATAACCATCTTAAGTTGAGGTTTATTCTTCTATGAGTATAGATCTGTCAAATCTTACCACTAGGTCGTCTCTTGTTAGGCTTCTCGTCCCTTAGATGCACTTGAACCCTTGACTCGCTCCACATGCCATACCTCACATTCCACCTACATAATTCGCCTCAAAGGCACAATTGCACTTTAATGTTGTTCGTTCTGCAATCGCGCGGATGTTCCATGCCATCCTTCTTCGGTCTCCCCCGACCTCAAGTTATTAGGTATCCATTGATCTTGGTCGCGCTAAGTCATCTCTGTGTATTTTATCTAGTTTTGCATGACTTAAACTCACATATCAAATACATAACAAATCCTATTTTAAAATTTTTTATCCATACATCAAAACCTAGACTTAAAACTCTCTATTCAAACATTAAAACTTATGATCGATCCTAATCACTAAGGGTTTGATTGCACTAACAACCATTAATCACCTGACCCCCATGCAAAGGGCCATTGTGTTGGGTGAAGCTCCCCGTGATTTACCTCTCTTCCAGATCACGTGGGACAGTCCTAGAGTGGCCTTGGGGTGGGGTTATCACCTTTTGTTGCAATATATAAGAATCATTTAATTATTATATTTATAATTTTATATAAAATTTAATTATTTAATATATAATTGATATTTATATATTTGTTTTATTAGTAATCATAGAAACAAGGAAAAGTTGCATGAACAAAGTTAAGTGTTTTTGCCACCTCCTAACCATGTATTTTCACTTCTAGCGTAAAACAAAAGAGTGGGGGGAGTTTCCAAGAGGTTCTATGATTTGTTGGAGATCCGTCACAAGCATAGATAGAGAAGAAGGAATGAGAAAGGCTATTTTGTAAAAATAGATGCATATAAAGATTCTCTCCTAATATTTTGAATACTGTTCTTGTCAACTGGAATTATTGAAGTGCCACAAATGCAAATTTAACAAATTCTAATTTGCTTCATATTGCAAAAATGATGATCAAACTAAGAGATCCTCTATTAACCTTGAAACCCTCGATCCATCTCAGAGGATATTGACAAAAGATGTGTTGGATGTAAAATATTTCTGCACTCACCTTCTACCTTGTGACCCAACAAGTGTGCCTAAGTATGAATCTTCGCAAGAATTTCAGATCAAGAAGAAACGTTGGCAGCAAAGAGAGCAAGAGAAAACTGTAAGCCATATGTTTGCTTGCAGACCATCAAGCAAACTGGACCAGATTTGGTGATCCAACCTGGTCAGATTCAGCCCATCCATAATGTGCATCATTCTTTCCTTAACATGTAAGAATAATGAGAACAAAACCAGAACCTAAGACAAGACAACTATAACCCAAAACCCAATATAAGATAGACTAGAACCCAAAAATTAGAAATCAAAGCGAACATAACCCAAAACCTAAGACTAGAACCTAGAAACCATACCCAAAAATTGCAAACAAATCAAACCAGATAGACCAAATAGATTAAAAAGTATCTAATCAGGTGCTCTGGGTAGTTTGATTAGAAAAGTTCATTAGGAAGATATCGCGCATGTGATCTTAAGCTTAGGGGTTTGATGAGAGCACTTGGGGACTTCAACAAGAGTGGAAATGAATGTTGTAAGACATAAGGGTCTTATTTTCAAGGCCCTTATTTATAGCCTTCAAATCAATCATGATTTAACTTCACAACACATTTTTCTTCTTGAATTTAGTTGACTAAATTATCCTGTCAACTGAAATGTCTAATAGAAGCTTTATTTGCTAACAACTAATCTTCCAATTGACTCAACTCTTATAAGTCGACTTAAACCCATTGCAATTGACTCAATCCTTTATGTTGACTCATTCCTTTCGGTTGATTGAGATTGCAAAGCTTATCTGCTAACATATACCATCTCCAATCAACTCAAGATAGGCTTGATAAGATTGCAAGCTTATCTGCGAACATATACTATCTCCAATTAACTCAAGTTAGGCTCAACCGACACATTTCCATGCCAGTCCACTCAACCTATTCTAGTTACTCAATTGGTTGTGATAACAAACTTATCCATTTAATAGATACTTTTCAAGTCGACTCAGGACCTCTTTAGTCGATCTCAATCGACTCATATTCATGTCAGTCCACTCAACCTATTCTAGTTTACTCAATTGGTTGTGACAGCAAACTTATCCATTTAATAGATACTTTACAAGTCAACTCAGGACCTCTTTAGTTGACTCAATTCAAATAAAGAGCAATCTGCCTTTGACAATCAACTGCCTAATCAACTCAAGTGATTTTAATCAATTGAATTTGCTTTCAGTTGACTCAACTTGAAACTATTCATGTCAAATTATCAATCAACTGAATCTGCTCAGGATCTTGACTTTATTTGTCATCAATCTCTTTTATTGACTATGACTCAAAACATTCAAGATTATATTCCCTTGTGATCTCCCAAGACTCAGTTGTCTTCTTGCCAAAAGGCCCGGCCTCAGCTTTAGGTTTTCATCCCATTGCTTAAAAGTCTTGCCTTCAGGGCTTCATCTAATTGCCTAGAGGCCTTGCCTCCAGGTTTTCATTTGCCTAGGCCTCTTAGACTTTTCCATCTACCAAAACCTCTTGGACCTTTTCATCTACCAAGATCTTGTGGACTTTTCCCTTTATTAACACCTCTTGGACTTCTTCATCTGCTAAAACACCTTGGATTTCTCCATTATCCGGCAAACATCTAGTTAATTTTGACCTCCTTAGACTTTCGCTGTCCTCTCAAGACCTATCGGACTTCTGACTCAACACATTTGTTAGTCTTCTCCTTCATGACCTGAAACTATCAGTAGATCAACAATAGAAATGAGGATGAGAAAATGATTGCTCTTTTCCTAGTTTAATTGTAGATTAACTACAATGATTTGCGATCATGGATGTTACATCGCCATCATAATTCAGATACAATATCTTTCTTGATTTACAGGGATGTTAAATATGAAGGCAGGTGTCATACTTTGTCATTATTGTAAGCACAATACTACAAAGTACACTCCCAACAAGCACACCTGAGTCATTTTAGGATGTTCAGAACAAACTGTATTGTTTTTAAGAAAGACAAATCCAAAGTTACTTAGATGAAACACCTATACTGAATAATTCCTATTGTTAACAGTCTTTCACAAACTGCAATTGGGAGAGACTAACTAGGTTGAGTTTGGAATTGATTAGATGTAGGAAATGATTGGCAAATAACCTATTCATTATATCTAGTGTGGTATGAGTGGGTTGAAGTTAACGTTTGCCATATGTAGGTGCTGCCTAATAAAATTGTTTTCGATTGCTATGTATTTTGTTTTTACATGGACAAGATTGTTAGGTTTAAGTTGTATAGCATTTTGGCATTCACAATTAATGGAAGTAATTAAACATGGAGTTTAAAACTCATTTCTGAGAGCAAATGTAATAACCACTACTTGTGTATCAATGTTAGTCGGAACACCATTTTTTATTTCTAAACCATTGAAAAATGCAATTGCCTGCTTCTTTCTTTCATATATGGCAAGGAATCAATTATTGATTTTTGATCATTTGTCTTTTGCTCAATCAACATCATTGTATGTTCTCAAGGCGAGTGACGACAAACAAAGCAACATAAACAAAGTAGACATTTCCTTCTAAATAATATATTAGTTACATGGTTTGAAATCTCATACTGTATTAGTTGATATAGCTGAAACATATCATTCTGATACTATTAGACATAGATAATGTATCATGTGTTGTTATATCTGTTAATGAGTATTGTGTTATATTGACATTTGACACCCTTTGACATGCTACAGAGTGTGACAAGATTAATTAAAATAATGTTTATTGTTTTTTTATAGATTTTGTTCGTACATCACAATGTCAAAACTATACCATTCTAGATCGAACACAAACAGAAATTAGGTATATAGTTGTGATGCTTATTTTTAGAAGAAATTTTCAGTTATTATATGATGTTTTATTAGATCTGATATACATTTGACTGAAGGAATTAGGTTATTCAAACAATGTTAAGTTTTTACCCCATAGACCTTGAGCCTTTGTCATCATTATTAATTACCATATGGTGTTTTGTATGGTGACTTGAGATACATGATGGTGTTTTGTAAACCATTAGAAGCTATAATAGGGCTGAGTTTTACAACCAAGGAGTGATGAGCACAAGGGGTGGTCACATATGTACTTTTTCAAGGACCGCAAAAAGGAACACCTTTTTCATATCTACCTTGAGTGGCCATTCTAATATAGAGGTGAAGTTTGTTTAATTGGCTCTATAGAGGTCAAAATTTATAATGTACTATGGATCGATTTGACTTTGTTTTTGATTTTAAAGATTCGTTTACATATGATGGTTGCCTTTGTGGTGGTAGCTCAACTAGCCCCTAGGTATGAAATTCTTTGGGCTTTCATTTTCTTGGTAATTTCTTTCTTCTAAGTAGGGTTATTAGAGCACTCTAAACAAAGCGGTAATTAAATGTGAGAAAAGGTAGAAAAAAACTGATGCATCGTAGTCTTGTAGACGAACACTAGACGTCTAGGTGTCAGTGGTTCCTATTGAAGGATTACTGAATCATCGGGACACCGAAGATGTTTATAGTGGAGACCCATGAGGTGTAGATCGAGTTGTGTGACAGTGGTGTGCATTTTTTTTTTTGTGATGAACAAAATTTGTCCTAGCCATTATAGAGATGTCTAGGTGATTGATCATACGGTCAGAGCAATGGTATCTAATCACAACCAAGAGAGACAGACATGAAAGAAGCTCTTAAGAAGTTATTTCTTGTTTGATGGAATGAGGATAAAAGCAAATTATTCAAATGCATCAACATGAGAATATGCATGTTTTTGGATGCCCAAATTAAGTGTACATAAGGGTAATCTATTGATTAGTTCGGTGACAGTTAAAATGGCTTAAACCCAAATAGCTTTTTAAGAACATAGGACAACAAACGAGCATAGCTCGGCCTGTATCTATTCAAAATTTGCATTTGCATGTTTGTGAAACTGTTAAAAGGTTCTCGTCATGCCGCCTGAATCAGTTCATGAAGTTTTGATGTGGGCAGCAAATTGAATCATCATCAGTTTGAGGAATGATCGACAAGTGATGAAAATTGTAGAGTGAAGATTTTATAGACCCATTAGAAATATTGTCAATGAATAAAATAGTAGCATGCAATCTTCCTCTTTCTTGTTGGTTCTCTTCGTCTCCATATTCAATAAAAACATGAGTTTATGTGATCTCATTTTCGGTTGATGCATTGGGAAATGAATGAAGCTGAAAAATGTGAACGGGTTGGTTCCTCCGATGAGGATCAGGATGGCAACAGTGGTCGCGAGACCGATCCTCAAGACATGGATCCTCCCGAGGACAAAGAGCTGAAGCAGCACCTGTTAAAGAAGTATGGTGGCTACTTGAGTGGCCTCAGGCAAGAACTATCTAAGAAAAAGAAGAAAGGGAAGCTCCCAAAGGATGCCCGGCAGAAGCTCCTCAACTGGTGGGAGCTGCACCACAAATGGCCATATCCATCAGTATGTCCTACTTCACTCAGTCCTCTCGGATTGTAGATTTAGCAATACGTTCATCGGTTCAAACTCGATTCGATAACTAGTTCGTCTTAACAGATTCATGACATGGCATGCAGGAAACGGAGAAGGTTGCATTGGCCGAGTCCACCGGCCTCGATCAGAAGCAAATCAACAACTGGTTCATAAACCAAAGGAAAAGGCATTGGAAACCATCTGAAGACATGCAGCTGTTTGTGATGGATGGCTACCATCCTCAGACTGCTGCTGCTACTGCTGCTGGTTTCTACAGTGTGGATGGACAATTCATGGGTGCCGAAGGCATGTACCGCTTTGGGCCATGATTCCAAAGCTCTTTGAAAGTATTATCGAAACTTCAGGACAATGAAATCGTATCGGAGTTTCAGTCTCAGTTCAGTTCGCCACGACAATCTATCTGGTTTGTCTCCTATATTTTTGGACCTTGTTTCTTCAAGTCTAGGTTCCATGTTGGCTTGACTTGATTTATCAGTGTAAAGTAAAGAAATTGTAGATTTGTACTAGATCTGTTCTCAATAATCATCAGCTGAATAGAGTACTACTTTTATTCTCGTAAGCATCGAACCCGATTGGTCTAGTCTAGGAGTTGAACTTTTTATTATGTGCATAAAAATTTCAAACAGTCAAGCTGATGATGCTTATGATATTTTAGTCTAGAACCATGTAGCAATTTCAAAATATTTAGAATGATTTAAAGCCACTTAGTAGAATTTAATAAGGTAGGGGCAATGCAAAACAAAAAGGCCGGCTTCCCTTCATTAACTTTCCATGAATGGGCC
This sequence comes from Curcuma longa, assembly GCF_044706935.1. NCBI lineage: Eukaryota > Viridiplantae > Streptophyta > Magnoliopsida > Zingiberales > Zingiberaceae > Curcuma > Curcuma longa. Next base: position 938,126 of record NW_027435602.1, on the reverse strand, counting down.
GGGGTGAAAAATCTTTTGCTACCATGGAAAAACACACGTACAGTGGTGAAGTGTTAAATCAATTAAGGAGTTTAATATTAATGTTTTGCTCGTGATTAAGAAAGATATGATTGTGGGCGAGTGGATTAAAGGAGGAGTTTAATGGATTGAAGTTATTGAGTCAAACTATGTAGTCAAATTTTTTGAGACTGTGTTCTTTGTTGGCTTTGAGTTAATTAAAATTGTCTTGGGTAATTGAATTTATGATTGTTCACTCACGATGATTATTTTTTTTAGGGGATGTGTTGCAATCGATTAGAAATATTCGTAAATTAGTCATTTGAAGATAAAATTATTATTTTATTCTATAATAGTTGACTGATATATTGTTTAGTTAATTGAAAATAGGTATAGTCGATTGAAAGTAACAGTAGTTGACTAAACGAGTGTTTGAGTTGATCGATATATTAGTGATCGATAGATTAAATTTTTGTATTTAAGTCGATTTTTGAGTTAGCTAGAGTCGCGAAGAAATAACTATCAAAATTTATCCATGTTCAAATTTGAAGCTATAAATAGGAGAATAAAGGAACTTTAAAAATTTATTCGGGTCATAGTCTCATTGTTTATTAAAGAAAAGTTGCCTTGGACAATGATGAAGTGGCAGAGCGTCATCTCAAGCATCTAAGGGTTGAATTTCAACCTTGACAAATTAACAGATCATTTTTTTACATTTAAATTATTGAGTCTCAATTTTGATAAATTAAATGGATACATGGTGCCATTTTTTCCTAATATGTGCGTGGGAATACTGACATTAAGAATAACGCTGCCTTGGCTTGTGGTGGGGTAGATCGACTTGTCAAAAATTCATTATCCGGGTTCCAATGAGTTGGAAAATTTTTAATCCAATCTAACTCAAATTGAGTTGCGGATTAGATGGATCCAACCCACGAGCTCATCAAAAATTAAAAATATAAAAAATTATAAATTATAAATTTGGATTTCAAATTAGGTAGGTTAACTCCACAAGTTTATTGAATTTTTCATTTTCATTTTAAAATTTTTTTCTTAACAACGTATGGACCAATCCAAAATTGCCACAGGCTGATCCACTCGGATCCACAATCTGTTCAGATTGATCTGTTTAGGCTCATTTTTAAATAGATTGATAAAATTTTAATTTAACCCATTTAAATTATTTAAAAATCCTACTAGTCCAACTTAAATTGACTACTTTATCCTAGTCACGATAAAAAAAACTTAAAAATAATAATTCTATTTTTTGATAATTTAATAAACAAACATTCAGAATTATCTATAAGTCAATTTGTTTATTTGAGATATCAAGTTTAGAATATTAATATTTCCATTTTATTTTCATTCATCTAAAAAGAAAATAATTCTCTATTCCAATTCCAATCAAACCAAATAACTAAGGAGCAACTGTCCATCCACCGTCCCAAATCAGCCACGAAGTTCCTTCAAAAGAAAGTCTGCCGCAGAATCTGTGCTCCACAGGCAGTGCAGACACGCATCTCATGCGATGACATGCGCAAGGGCAAGTGACAGATATCATATGATATGATGATACTAATATTTTAGAGATTAATTTTAAATATTTATAAATTGTATTTCAAATTTATTTAATAAATGAATCAGAAGAAAAAAATTATTTATTTTTAAAATAAAAAAAATTAAAAGAGAAGACGAAGAATAATTAAGTGATTGTTGCTAAGAATGAGAATTAGAGGTGCTGGATTCCACGCCACTTGGAAGAGCAAAGTGGACAAATTCTCAGCATTATCAGATGAGATGCACATTCCTTCTATCTATCTGAAAGAATATATATTATAAAACTTGGACTAGTTGGCTAGCTTATTAAGTCAAGTCAAGAGATTGAGTCGGCCGCATCGAACTGATCTAGTGGTTGGGTTGATTACTATATAGACAGGTCGACTGATCTAGCTGGACCATTGAGTCGGCATCAACTGAGTGTGGTCCTAAATAGAGTAGGGGAATAAGGACCTTCCTTTAACTGTGAACTTGCTGAGAATGAATACTGCAGCTAGGGAATACATGCAAATTAGAATATTACTGCAAGCCTGCTTAACGAACATATGCCTAGAGGTGTTTTGTAAGCTACTAAAAGTGCTGAGAATCCACGAAGTGCTTAATGTTCTTTAGGAAACCAGAAGAATCAAACTGATCCACTTCATAGTTCAACAGTTTAGTTAGCAAAATAATAAACTATGATTTGGATATTATGCTTATGCTCCGTGACCTATAACATATCTGATGTATCTATCCGGGGACCCATCCGGGCCTACCCTCAGAGTGTATGTAGTTTTATTTGTATTCACCTTCAGAACATCTCGATCGAGAATATCCTCATAACACTTTGAGAACATTTCTAATCAAAAATATCCCGTAGAAAGTTAAACATTTTTAAAATATCCCTAATCAAAAACATCTCCGTAATCGTACACTCACTTTAGGAACATCCCCATGCAAACGAATTAAAACGCAAAACACAAACGAAGGAACACAACGCTACGTGTGTATGAAGCTGCACTTTAGTTTTCTTTCTCATGAGCTCATAATGTTAAGTTGTATTCACAAAAAAAAAATCCTACATAATATATGAATATAATAATATACAATTATTCCTTAGAAAACAAAACTAAAAAGTTTTAAGACTTGACTACGACTTGATTGTAAACTACGATCGATAATTTGACAATTTTAATTCTTTACATCTTTTTCCATACGCAAGGACGCAACACGTGTCCATTCGACTATATATATATATAGATATTCATATTCATCTAACAAATAAAATATATACACGGTAGCAGCACTCGAGCGAGCGCTATCCGTTAATCGGTTGGCGTTTCCATGTCGACGCGATCTGTGGCACACATTTAACCGGTGGGCTCCAGCCAATCAAAGAGCGGCGCGTGTGCGGGCGGGAGTTGGAAGGGGCCTCGATTTTGTTCCGGCGGAGCATCGTACCGGGGGCGTCTCCTCCTCTTCTCCCCCGGCGCGCATCGATTTTATTACTTGCAAGTGATACACTACTTGCTGCTGCCTGCCTGCCTGCTGCTTCTGCATTGGGGCGCGAGGTCGGTGGAGGAGGGAGGAAGTGGTGGTGGTGGTGGCGCACCCGATTCCCCTTATCTCCTCCAACTTTCCCATGCCTATTTAATCCCCCGGAGGACGATGCGGATTCCGAAGAGGCCCCTCGCCGCCGCTCTTCGTTATTCTTCGTGTTCCGCCTCCTCCGTAGTTCCTTTTCGCCCTGCTGCTTCCTATTTCCCCGGAATAGGTTGGCAATCCCTCTTTTGTTTTTCTTTTCCTTTGATATTTTGATTAGAAATGGCTTGGATTTGACTGGCCATGGTAGTTCCTAATACTCGGATTAGGGTACAGCCGGTCGGTGTCCAACGAGCCGATGGACGGGGTCGGAGTCGAGGAGAGGGAGGCCTCGGCGCTTGATTTGGGGCCTTGTGATGGCGCGGGCGACGGACGCGCTGGGAACCGCCGGATTTGGTCGTCGCGGGAGTGGGGACGGAAGATTGCCATCGGGAAGCAGATCTTCTGCAACCGGTCGCTGAATATGAAGAACATCGTCGCGGTCGGCTTCGATATGGACTACACGCTGGCGCAGTACAAGCCGGAGACGTTCGAGTCGATGGCCTACGATGGGACTATCAGGAAGCTGGTCCATAATCTGGGCTATCCTAGTGAGGTTGTGTTTCTAAATTCTAGATTCTAGCTTTTTATTTCCTTTATTCTATGTGCTTTATCAAGATTATTGATGAAATTCCACCGTTACATTCTGGAATTTGGGTAATTTTGCTGCAATGCCTTGTTCTTTTAAAAACAAGTTCCTGAATTCCCATCTTACTGGTTCTAGAGGGAATTATACTATTTCTAGAAAAGAAAATTCAAATATGTCAATCCACTTTTGTATGATATATTCATATCTAGGCATGAGTTAGGGATCCAAGACGTAGGGAGTCAAGGGAGAGTCTGAAATTAAGAGCTTACAAATCAGTGGGTAGAAAACATTCCTTTTAGTTGCAGTAGTAGATTTCTCATTTAATAACTTGGAAAGTCTGTTTTCTCGCTTGTGGCAGTTTTTTCTCAATCAAATTCTTCAGATTAACTCTTTTATCTCATGTATGTTTGTGAGTTGCACACTGATGCTAACAACTATATTGTTTGTTTCCTTTCCAAACTAACTTATGGTAAGTTTCTTGGTTTACAATCAGACAAAGATTTAAGGAGTGTTTTTAAGATATCCATTTTTCTTGAAATAGATGACAGATAAATCATTTGTTTATTGAAATTTGCATTCTCATTCTATTTATCCGTCACGCTTAAGTTCTCAAACTTGGGAGTTAGCCTCTTTTTATGTTTTTGGATTTTCAGTTTCAATTTCAACTTTCTAGTGAGAAAAGATCCCTAGATTAACACAAGGGAAGTAGAAAAGTTAAAATTTTAACTGAGTGGTACTTGTACAAGAGTTAAGCCTGAAAAGTTTGTGCTTCAGGGGAAAATCAGGAAATAATAAAGGAAGTTAAATCCTTTACTTTCAAAATGAGTGGTTTTTTACTTGAGTAAGTAAAATTTTCAATTCCGCATAAGCAAGAGAGTACTAGTGATATTTAAAGACATGAATAAGCGTGTGTTCATCTGTTACATTCTTTGTTACTTAGGAAACAGTAAGTGATTGAGTGAGAGGCTTTCCATATATTGAACCTTAAATCAAGAGGATGGCACACATCATGTGGTAATAGAAGATTATACATCTAGTTATGTATATTGCTAAGATGATGTAAACTAATGACTTTATTGGAGATCCTATTGCAGTATAGGTTTATTGTTGTAGTAGATTTAACTATCTGAAACAGGATAAACATTTACCTCACCTGTTTCCTAAAATCAGTATATTTTGAAATATGAACAGTCACATGCTCCTTTATCAGTAATTTCATTATTGTTAATCCTCCAAAAGGAAATGAATTTTGTAGTGAAGTACTAAATCAGATGTGAAAATTTTGTTTGAGCATTAAGGATTCTAAACTAGACATGTGCGGCATGATTTGATAGTCTATTAGTGAATTTAAGATGCTATAATCCTAAAACGAAATAACTTTGGACTTCTTCCTTCTAACTTGAAACCATCTCTGTAGCTGAAATATAGTTTTCACTGATAGGTCAATCCATTTAGGTTTGCACATTTCATCCAATTTGACATAAATTAAGAATTAGAACTACAGTTGATTAGGAATATGATACATTGAATATTAAATTATATTAAGTGCTAGAGAGCCATTTCCTTTTATTTTAAGCCATTTCCCTTTCATGCATTGCATTTCTAGTTTGAAGCTCATCCAATTGAGAGTCCGTCCTTCTCTCTGGCCTTCGGTTGCGCAATAGAATCTTAATGACGCTTATCTGCTTGACTTAGCGACTCAGTTTTTCTTTCCATTCAAATACTAGATTCCCTAGTCAATTTAAGTGGTTTTCTTGGCTTTGAACTTGGTCTTCTTTGGGTTAAGGTATGTTTAAAATCTTCTACAATTTATAGCAGGAACAAACTAGTTTCTTTTTCCTATTTAAGTTCAGTTCATTTTTTCAATAACTTTAGTGTAAAAGTTCAAAGTTCTTATGTGAGAGAATATTTGATCTTCAGTATGATTAAACAATATGTTTTATTCCCTGAATTTCACAGTTGTTGGACTGGACATTTGACTGGAAATACATGGTTAGGGGTCTAGTTCTTGACAAGAAGAAGGGCAATATCTTGAAGGTAGTACTTTAGATTTTTTCGACTTCAAAAGAAATAAGTTTTTTATTTGGATTTGATGATGCTACTCTGTGACATTTTGCATATATTCGAGTACATATCCTTTGAACTATTTTTAAGCATGCAGTTGTATCCTTGCTATCTTGTTACAGCCTTTCTGTATACATCTTGAACTTGAGATTTGTAGCTTCACATTTTTATCTCTGCTGTTCATAGTATATACACACTTGCTGTTTCTGCAATCATGGCTTAGCAAACGTGTTAAACATGTGGAGAATTGCATATGTAGCAAGAATAGCTATGTTAATATATGTGATTATTTCTCATAGATTATGCATCTGTTATTGGAATATATATATATATATATAAATATGTTAGCTTTCTTGGACCTCTGCAACTGAAAACCACACTACGTAGTTGAACTCGATTTTCAAATTGTTTGCTGAAGAATTGTTGCAAGGATTGGAAAGATTGGTGAGCTACTCTGTGGAATGTGGCAGTTTTTCTAGGGAAGCTGCCACCCTAGCTCACTGGACAACTGCAAAAGATCATTTTCTTTATACTGTTCCATGTATTGTTACAATGATTTTTCTATGAATTGCTTGTGCCATTCTTAACAGTATGGAACTTTTGGACTCTAATTTTATATAAAGGTTAGCCCAATTTACAGGGCTTTTACTGCAATAGCCTAGGGTTCATGATATGAAATCGAGCCTGTTGCTAAAATTGGATCAGAAATAGTTAGATACCCACCAAGGCATGACACCTAATATCAAACTTCTCGTGAAACCATAGCACTCTTGTGAACCATATCTTATTTACTACTAGTTGAACCATATCTTATTTACTCCTACTTTAAAGTATACCAATAGACTTAATTTGTCATGCTTCAATTCCTATTTATATGTCCTGTTCATTGAAGGGGAAATATGCAATAGTAATCTCATTATGGCAGTTTCATATTATATTGTGAATGTCATTTTAGTTGTGCACCTAATCTTCTATAAACAATTTGTGTGATAATTATTATTATTATTTTTATCAGATGGACCGACACAAGTATGTAAAAGTAGCATACCATGGCTTCAAAGAGTTGTCTAAAGAAGAAAAAGTTTCAACATATGGAAATACATTAACTCGGGATTCCTTTGACGAGCCTGATTATGCTCTGATTGACACTCTTTTCTCCCTAGCCGAAGCATACCTGTTTGCCCAGCTTGTTGACTTCATGGATAAAAACCATGGAAAATTTCCTTTTGGCATGGAGTATGTGCCTTCGATCCTTGAGTAGTTATTTCTTGTTTCCAAAGTTGTTTCTTCTACCACTTCTTATTTCTTGATTGGCACTTTAGAAACGCAGCGGAAAAAGATGAACTTCTCCTTACTTTTTTAAATTTAAAATAAGAGAATTTATATACTTATAAATGTTTGGATGTGTCACATAATATTTATTTAATCTGGAGAAAGCACCAGCCTTAATTATGATTTAGTATAGATACTTCAAATAAATCAACATTAAGGATGCAGCAGTTTTTGTTCCATGGTGGAGACTTTGCTTCAGAATGACAGCAGCCTTTAGTCAAACAACGACAGCCTATTAACTAGTTAGCTCTCTTCATCTCTTTAGGTCTCTCTTTTATATTCTCTTTACTTCCTTTTACTTTTTCTCTCATGTTTTAAGCTTCTAATGAATTACATTGGTTATTTCTCAGACCAATTGATTGATATCCATAGGCCTAGCCTTATCCTTTCCTTGTTTGTTCTAGGTCGACTTTTCTCTTATGCCCACTAATTTGGCTTTTCATTTTAAATATTTATTTGGTTATTTATTTATTTTTTCTTTATTGTTCTATCTTTGATATCTTGGAGAAAATTGGATCTGCTTTAGTCAATTCCAGTAGTGCCTTAGCCAAATCTAAATTGGAATTTGCCAATTTCAAAAACTATGATCAAAAGTCGTATCTGATGTCGACTTGGAGTGTTCATATAGGAGTATTAGGATGGATAAATAGGAGTTCAAGTATCATGGAGAGTCAAGAATATTTTCCTTTTAGATAGAGATTTGTTAGTTTCTTATTTGATATGTGGAATAATGCACATTAAGTTTATTAACTGCTTCTGAACAGCCTTGTAGATTTTACATAATTGCTATTTGAAATGCACTTTTTATCTACTATGGAAAGATGTCTTCACTTGGGATCTAATTTTAGTTTTAACAATTATTTAGGATACTAAAAATATAGTGTATTTATGCTCATGTTTTCAATTGCTCATCTTTTCTTTTGATAAGTTCTAGATATTTGGTTTTGACATTCATAATATATCATTCTAATACAGCTACATTCGAATGTACAAAGATGTAAGGGCTGCAGTTGACTTGTGCCATCGAGATGGAACTTTGAAGCAAATGGTCGCAAAGGATCCTGGAAGGTAGCTGATATTTTAGTAATTCAATTTTAGTTTGTAGTTTTACCACTACAGAAATATCATTACTTATGAAATTGAGAGATGTTACTGATGTAGTGCACGACACCTTCCTATACCATGTGTTGACTTTGGTTATTCTTAGCACCTTAGATTTTGCTCTAAGATTATTCCCTCGTCATATATGACATGAAAACTTAATGTTTTGGATTCTTAGGTACATTAATGAAGATAGACTGATTGTTCCTCTGCTCAAAATGCTTCGAGACTCAGGCCGTTCTACTTTTCTGGTGACAAACAGGTATGCCCAATTGCTAAAATGGAGATGAGCATAAATAATTGTCCTTACTAGTTTTCAGATTCATTTGTACATGTCTTTAACTTCAAGCATAGACTCAATTGACATGAAATGCCAGGATACACATAAGTTGGCTCTAGCAAACCATTAGTATAAGTAGGACAAATGCTTAAGTCTTCTTCATGTTGGGGTATCAGTCCTCAGCCAAAACAAATGCCAATGCTATGCTAATCGTGCTGAGCCCTGTGCCAAACCCTGTGTTGAGCCCTAACAATTGCAAAAGAAATTCCTAACTTCAAAAAAAGGGCCTCTACATGGAAGGAGGAGAGGAGGAGGAGAGGACATGCAGGCATACCAGGAAGGTGTTGTTGAGGAGGAAGATGTGGATGAGCAGGAAGATGAGCCACTATTCTCTGTGTGGAAGGGCTAATCTTGGTGGTCTTTTGTTGGTCTCGACACAGAGATTAGATTGAGTGTGCATCTCTTGTTTTTCTTGATTCAGAGTGAAGATGAATTACAAGGAATATGAGGATGGCGGCATCAAGACATTTTGCATGATGCTTGATGGCAAAATGATAAGTTTGATGTGTGTCAATTGACTTGGAATCATCTTTAAACCATGGGTAGGACTGTAGGTAAAAGATTAGTTTAGATATTTTACTGAGATTGCCAACTAGGAGAGGATGGGATAAGAGGTATAATGATCATGATACATATCTGGGAATAGTTAGTCTAGCTAGACTTTTTTTAATTTGAGGATGGTGGCATCGAGCCATTCCGCAAGATACTTGGTGGTCAAATTGATAAGTTTTGCCTGTGTCAATCGGACTTGGAATCATCTTTAAACCATGAGTAGATATTGCCAACTAGGAGAGGATGAGATAAGAGGCATAATATATGTGGGATGATAAAAGTTAGTGTAGTTGTTAGACTTTTCTTATTTGGTTTTCTATAATACAACAACAACAACCAAACTTTTATCTCACTAAATGGGGTCAGCTATATGGACCCTCCTACACCATTTGGTTTTCTAGAATATAAGTGGATTTTTTATTAAGTTGGATAACAAGGCCTTTGAAATGCTGATGCTTTATTCATTTGTTTCTTCCTTTTAATTTGGATTTCTCATTCATTGACATTTGGGTTTTTTCTCATTGCAAAAGGAGTCTTTTGAGAATCCATTAATTGACACAAACAATGTCAGTTCTTGCTAGTTCTGATTAACTTCAACTACATGATTACTTAATTGCAGCTTGTGGGATTACACAAATGTGGTTATGAATTTCCTTTGTGGGGATTATAAATTGGATGGTGACCATGATGGAAACTACAGCTGGCTTGAAAACTTTGATGTGGTTATTACTGGCAGGTAGGAATACATATTGATATAATTTAATGCTAGATTATGTGGATTTTTGCAATCTAGCGGTAGCTTAATGTTCTAGTTGTCAAATTACTTAGCTCAAAGCCAAGCTTCTTTCATGAAGAAAATCGTGCAAATCTTTTTGAAGTTGAACCCGAGTCTGGAATGCTGCTTAATACTGATAATGGGATTCTAGTTCCTCAGGCTAGTAACATGCCTTTTCCCCCTTTTTTCATATTTGTATATATTTTTATATTTAAATTTGTAGTACCTGTACAGGTAGGAAATACTTCACCACGACTACCACCTACACACTTGAATAGAACTTGTCGGGTTTTTCAGGTAATAGGATTTAGGAGAGTGGATGAGTTTTTCCAATATCTTGGTTGCTTTATTAAAATATTATGATATTTATCTTAATTTCTTGGTAATTTAATTTGATTTAGAGATTGTTATTTTGACTTCAATTTTCAGGGAGGTAATGTTGCACATCTACATAAGCTTCTTTCAATAGCTTCAAGTTCACAGGTGCATTATTAATGTGAAATAATATTTTCTGTTCCTTGGATGAATTCTTGTAGAACTATAACTAAAAGCTACTTGAGACGTACTTTGGTATTTCTGTCACTCCATTTTATTTAATATAATTTGGTTGAGGCTTTGGTAATTCAATATGCTAATTGCATGGCATATGCTTCCCTATTATTGTGTTGTTGATGTGAAATTTTACTAAATCATATGCACTGATGATCTTTCCTCAACAACCACAATATTTTTTGGTATTAATAGGTTCTTTATGTGGGAGACCATATCTATGGAGATATTTTACGTAGCAAGAAAGTTCTTGGTAAGTAATTTCTATCCAATTGCATAGTTTTTTCATGTTCTTAAGTTTTCTTCTTATATTCTTCATTTATTATGCCTCGAATATTGTGTGTCATGATGTTCCATGGTAGCTCTATCAACAACAGTAAGTAGCAAAATGACCTGCTCACCTTCCAAATAGAAAAACACTTTGAAAGCCATCCTTTTTGTTGCCAAAACACTTGCAAACCTTCAATGAGTTGAACTTTTCCTTGAATGCCCCAAACTTTCTAGACAATTTCTTGAAGTTGATAATTCAGTCATGCATTGTTTGTCCTCCCACTAGAATAACTGTTGGAGCACTACAGGAGTCAAAATGAGATTAGAAGATTGTGTGATCTCAATTGGCACCTTTGAAAAAAATTATAAATAGAACCTCTTTTCTCTAGTTTAACATGGGCTCGATAAGTGTTTGCTTCACAATCTTGAGAGGTTGCTTAACTGCAACTTGGAATGACACTGGCTCCATGATCTCGAGTAGTGGTGGCCTCACCATCATCATGAGTTGTAGTATGTGCATACCTAACAACAAGCTCCCTCTTAAGCTCCATATCTTGACACGACAAAAGATCCAAATAATAAAACAAAATTTCAATCTCAATTTCAACACTAATCTCCCTATGCTCTTAAAGGTATTTGTAGAATTTGATATGTCAAAAACTTCTTGAAAACACTGTAAATTTATATGATAAGTTCCGAATAGAAAATTTGGGCCATCATTGAAGTTTTCAATTAAAATGACTCAATCAATTAAATCCACAGGAAACAAATACTTTTTTATTTTAAGTCCACACAAAATTGATTGACCTGGCTTAATACATTCAAATTGTCATGCCTAAAGTGACTCTCCACGGTTATTGGTATGACATGGAACTGATGATGGCTGCATGGCAATGTCTTTAACACTTGCTAAGAATGGAAAAACCATACACCATGATTAAAATCATAAGAAATATTTTAATATTAACAATCATGTCCACTAAAACACACCATGATAAATCTGTTAAATAAAACTAAAATTGCATAGAAATATCTATTATCAAGCTCTTAATAAAAAAAGCATGAAAAAACAATACACCATAATTAAAATCAAAAGCAGAAATTTAGATCATATGATCATGTTTAAAGACGACCAACAGTTTATATAGTTATACTAGTTGTCTCATTTGGAGGATAAGTTATATAGGGTAGAGGGAATCTAAGAAAACTCTTATTAGCTCTAGACACATTTAGTTGACAAATAGTTGAGAGTAACATGACTTGATACTGCCGATAAGCATGCTTTATCTGTCTGATTGTAGGAGCAACTTATTGACTCCATCTTACTAGGGTGTCTTCTAAAAACAACCATATTTTGAAAGCTCAAGGGCTCCTTCAGACAGTAATCTACACAGGAAAAGTTTTGAAATTTGAATTCATTCCTAATGTTTCTAGGTCCAGTTAAACAAATTAATTGTGCATAATTGTGATTATTTAAGTGCAGTAATATTTATGGCCTCTTTTTTTCTTCTAAAATACTGTTCCTAAATGTATACAAACTAATAACTGAATTTTTAACTGATATAGGTTGGAGAACTATGCTTGTTGTTCCAGAACTTGAAAAGGAGGTTGAGCTTCTTTGTCAGTCAAGGGAAATGCGTAAGGTATTTGAAATCTTTGTTTCTTATAGTTTATAAACAAATGAGGTATGGAAGACTCATTTTTAGATAGATAAATTAATATTGTTTAATAAAATCTCAGATTTTCTTGCATGCTATTTTTTTATATTAATTTTACAATTGCATCGAAGGTATCAAGTTTTGGACGGTATTAATCCTAGTCTATGCTTGGTTGGGATGGGCCTTGTAACATATCATAGTTATACTTAATATTACAGGACATTAGACTCTACATCTAACACCTTTATACTAGGGATTAAGGTGCCGAGCCATGTCAATCAACATGGGTGGAATTTACCATTTCGTTTGCCAACCGACAACGGAACACTTTGGCACCAGCATCGACGGAGAACCAGTTTCCTTCTTGTAAAACTCCAATGATCCCACACAACCTAGCCGCTGGCTCTCGTGAGGTTGTGATGGCCTCGTGGTGACCTCACCTGGCTGTGAGGCCGCTGCCGTTTCTTAGGATACTGCTACTTTGTGCACAAGCTCATAGCAGTGCTTTGTTGGTGTTGGGTGTAGTAGTGGTTTTTAAATTTTTAACATTCAATAAATGTCATGTTTGATTTAGCTGGCATTGCCTCCTATTTCTAATCCAACTTTTGAAAATTGTAGAATGCAATGTATAGTAAATGAACCTACAGGATGATCTTCCTGACCTTAAGTATATTTTCCAGACAAAAGCTTTAGAAACAATTGGCAGAAAATTGCTTTTGCTTGTGTCTTTAAATGAAATTTCAAAGTCCAATTTATTTCATTGTTTATAGAATCCTGTTAAAGTCTAAGAGAGCAGAAGGTAATGAGGTCTAGAACTTATGGTAAAATGAAGTAGCAAGTATCTAGATGCTGGTAGTAGAGCTATTTCAGCTTGAAGCAAGAGCACAACTGCACAAGTATTTCATGGCATGAAAGTTTCATTTTATGCATATGAATTATAATCAATGGACAAAATGCATACCTTTATTGTTTATTCTTGTACCAATTTCATGATGTTTAAGCTGATAGATACCTTAACGTTGGGTTTTCGGCTCATTGACATACTGAGAAATCTTCTAGGTGAGAACCGTCCACTGATCTCGCATTAGCGGGAGCTTTGAACTCTTTTGTGCTTTTGATACCTGTTCTCCACCCAGTAGCATACCCAAGTTCATTAATTTGTAATTTTATGTCTAGATGCTGCGACAGTTGAGGATAGAGACCGACCTTATTGAGGACAAAATTCATCATCTCAAGTGGTCTCTCAAGTACAAAATTCATTCAATTCTATCCTCTATTCTTGACTATTTGTAGATTAACTAAAGCACTGTGTGCATCTAGTTTATTTGTGTGCATCAATCAAGGTCATTTTTCCGTTGCAGGTTTGATATTTTTGATGCCAATGAGAAACAGTGTTTGTCAACTGAACTTGATAAACTGGAGGTGAGTAGTAAATGCAAAGTAATAACTGGAAATACATTATAGAATTCATTGAATTTGGCATTTAGTCTCAAATTCCAAATACTTTTTCTGTGCTTTTGCTGGATACAACTAGCAAGGACCTTGGTTCCAAGTTTTATTAAATAAAAGGGGAAAATGGGTAAAATGCACTAGAAAACTTGTCAAAGCAAAGCATTTTGAATAAGTTGCCATCTGAATTATGAGAATTGCTCTTTTTTAAATTTAGAAATTCATGATGTGCATCCATTTAACAAGTTGATTAAAGTTCTTCTTGAAAATTATTTTTGATTGCCCTTATAATTCATTCCAGTATACAATATTTTTCATCACTTTTCAATTTTTCTCAGTCGCCCATCTCTTTCCATCAAAGTGTGTTACCATTACCATTGTTTTATAGATCAAAACTAGACTATGGACATCCTGTCATGACTTTTCCTCCTAATTTCGAACTTGACAATACAACTGATCCTTTTTCTGCAAGAACATTTCATGATTTTTCTCTGAGGCCTTGCACCAGTCTACCTCTTTTTCTGATCTGATATATTCGTCCAATATTTTATAATTTGTACATTGCATGAAGAGTTACTACCTTCAATGATCTCTGACTTGGCAAAACTTTGTGCATGTTGCATAATAATATAATAATTATGAACTTTTCATGATAAGCTGGCGAGTCTCCTTTGGTTCTTTTTGTTTATTTGCTAGATACAAAGGGAGAAAGTTCGTCGTCTCCATCAAGATGCCCAGAGGGAATTTCATCAAAAGGTAAATAACCAATTTCTGTGTAACTGTAGAGATTTAGATTGCAAATGCTACCTTGAACAAAAACAATTAGATTTTATTTTGTTGAAATCAAAATGAGTTTGATGTTAGTAGCTATGCTCTGCGTTTTATATTCATTTATTCTAGAATTCAGAAACAAACTGTGCTCAGCATGTTTGAGATTTCATGAGTGCTTAGGAATTGAATGCTCCCTCGACGATGAGTGTATTCCCATAGCTTAATATTCCAGAAAGATATGAAAAACAGAAAGATATAAAAAAATTCTTTTTCATCTGTATAAATAGGGCCTTGGTTTCCTTATCATGTTTGTGTTCTGTTCTTTGATGCAGTTTCATAAAGTATGGGGGCAACTTATGAAAACTGGTTACCAAAATTCACGCTTTTCGCATCAGGTAGATCTTCCTGCAAACTATTGACTTTGGAGCTATCTTTTTTTTTTTTTTTTGAACATTCTGGTACTTGATTTCCCAAAAGGCATTTGTTTAATGTATATTTCTGCAGGTAGAGAGGTTTGCATGCTTATATACAAGCCAAGTGACAAACTTGGGATTATATTCTCCTGACAAATACTACAGAACAAGTGAAGATTTCTTGCCTCATGAAATTGATATTGTTGGACTCGTATAAATTTGGGCCGCTGCAATGCTCTGACTTGGGGATGAAAGGTGCCTTTCAAAATTGAGAATGCTTCGACAAGAATCCATGAAGCATTTATTTTCTTTGAAATGTTTCTAACCAAATGTGAAAAGTATATCTTGAAATATGAAATCAAAAAGCAACATCATTTTCCTGTAATACTTCTATAAAAAAAAATTGATAGAACATCCACGGTTGTCCATAATGCTACAAGGGTATCTTATAGGATGCTAAGACATGTTAAAGAAAAGTTTATAACCCAAACTATGCAAAAAAATGCTTCAACTCAATAGACTTCATTGCCATTATCCAATCTGTTATTGTTATATTAATTATATTTATTGTTTGTGCATGTAAAACCTTACCGTATTTAACACCTCTTCCCTAAACTTTGTTATGCCAATTATTGGGGTTAGGTTACAATATATGTAGGCGACCCACACAAGCCTCAACAATATTTGATTAAGAGGAATTGAGTAGTGGTCGAGTGAGAGATTTTGGTAGGTCTATTTGTCTAATGGAAGTCTATGTTTGCCTGAATTGGAGTCCAGAAGAGCTAGAATTCTTTGAAAGAAATTTGTTTTGTCGTATTAAATTGGATGGTCGCTAATTTGAGGTGATGAATTTTGGCTGATAAGGTAATGCATAATTGGTACGAGGTGGAGAATATAGCTTGTGGTTAGTTGGTTGAATGATTTCGATTTAACATGCTTTGTAGTGACTTCTTGGTACTAGGCTTGCAGTTCTGGTGGTTGCGGTTCTTGGTTGGCTAACTCTGCTGGCATCTATCCTTTAGATATTGTGGCTTGACTGGGTGTTGCAACCTATTACTTACATGGTGTAGAAGAAACATATAACTTTACCCACATTATAAGCTACCCATGCCTTGCCTTGTTTCCATAAAGTGCAGTTAAAGTTGTTAATTTGGATTGGATAACATATAACTTTACCCACATTATAAGCTACCCATGCCTTGCCTTGTTTCCATAAAGTGCAGATAAAGTTGTTAATTTGGATTGGATTTGTCAAATTATTCTGCTCTGTAAAATAATTTAAATAGGTTGGATTAAAATTTTATTAATTAATTTTAAGACGGCTATAGGTAGGTCGACTCGTCTAGGCTCGCGATTTATGCGGGTCAGTCTATGAGGGGCTCGAGTTGATTTGCGAGTTAAGATTTTTTTTAAAAAATAAAATAAAATAAAAAATTCAATGAGTTAATAAGCTTGACTTGTCTAATGGCAACTCTAATATAAGATTTTTAAGAGGTTTGTTAAATCAAAAAGTTGGACAAAAAATTTGAACCATTGTTGGCATGAGGTTGGAGGTTTTTATTTTAAGAGCAGTCATTAAATTTTAAAATTGTTTTTTTCTCCCAAAATAAAAAATGTGGGTGGGGTTGTAGAGATATTAAATTAAAAATAATAAATAAAGATATATGATTTGATAGTGTATAGTGTATAGTGTAGAGCGTATAAAAAATTTGAGAGGTTTTTTGTTTTTTTTTATAGTGGAGAGAGTAATAGATTATTATGCTTTTGATCTGATATATTAGAGACCACAAGAAAGCTTATTTAGAGCTCACAGGATATATTTATTTTATTTTCTTGACCGATTATGAGTTGACTTGTTTAATTTGTAATCCATCTTAAATTAGATTGACAATGTCAATCCGCCCGAATGGTGAGCTAATTCATCCAATTCAGATTTTTAACGGATCGATCTGCCCCGTTGACAGTACTAAGTGCAGTGGTTGAGGCAAATATTCTCATGATACTGCCCTTGGTGAAAAAAAAATTGGAGGAAGTCGAAGCGGAAAATATTTTGTTATTCGCTTTTGTTGCCGATGTGACCATCTTTTCCTAATTTCTCATTACGTGATTCTTGAGTTTCCTAATTTCTCATTACGTGATTTTTGAGGTCTACAACTGTGCGTTTACACTGAAGTCTCCGTTTCTGAAATGCTGTAGAATGACAACTGCTGTCGGATCAGCCTCTATCGAGTCAATCTCTGTCAAATCAGCCTCTATCAAGTCGGTCTGTTGAGTCGGTTTCTGTAGAACGACAGGATGAGTGATGAAGGCCTCCGACACTAGTGATCGAAAGAACTAGAGAAAGGTTAAAAGGAAACTAAGACAAGTCTTAGAGTAACCCTATATGCAATTTGAACCGCCGATTCAACGGTTATTTTTTGTTTGAACCGAAACCAGCCCGGTTCAAGCTCCATGTAACCGGGTCAACGGGTTGACCCAGTTGAGGTCCCAGTTACAGGGGCCAGGTCCAATCGGTTCTATGTTGATCTGATCTCTGCTATTATTTTTATCTTTGAATCTACCTGTTGTTTCATACTTTAGTCATTCAATGGATTTTTGCCATGAAAAATCATCAGTCATAACTCATGCTATGGGGGGAATAAATGCTGGATTGCATGTGTGATCTAGATGATTAAATGAAAAATTCTTCCAAATATAGTTGGGATAAGTTTACACCACTGCCTTTAAGATTGGTAGTTGTTTGTTATTAATGAGATTCAAGTTGAAGGAAAATAGGATACAACTCTCCTGCAGAAATCTGATTTTTCAGACTGCCTAAATACCAACCACTTCTTCAGTCTAATAACTACCACTGCGACTCAGGCCCAGGCTACCAACCACATCTTTAGTAAACTTGGCTTTGATGACAGTAGTCAGAATCTTGGTGGCTTGATAAATTGCGAACCAGTTACTTGAAGAGCTGTCCATATACAAATTGTTCCTAGGAAAGTTTTATTCTACATGTCATTACCCTTTAATTTGCAAAAGTGAGTTAGATTAATGACTCAATGGTAAATCCAATGAGAAACCCCTGACTTATCTTGTCAACAAATTAGTTAAGTATCCTAAATCCAAAATGATAATGCATCAGTAGGGGGAGTTTAAAATCTACAATTGTAGGCCTATTCGGCCTATTGACCTCTTTCTTCCCAGTAAAAACACAGAAAAGAAGACTTGCTTCAACCTCCTCTATTTCTTCCATTATGATGAGTTAGCTGGTAGTTGGCAACTACACAGCTTGCTTTTTATCTAAGTAAATGGCAGGTAAATAATCCTCAAATAAAAGTTGCAATTCACGGTTTGTTGTGATTATATTGCATGTATTTCTTTTATAAGAAATCTATACTGATGCATGAATGGCACATCAACTCCTAACTACCGACTTAATAATGCGCATGGAAACATTTATGAGATGCATCTATGGCGTATTAACTATTACCTGTCAGTATAGTTGTGTGAGGGAAAATTTATGACCAAACGCTGGCAAGTTATAAAAACTACAAGAAATCTGCAGGCATTGGGAGGAGAGTCTTGGATGTTTGGATGTTTCATAGAATGCTTTTATAGCAACAAATAAATCACCATTCAACTGGTATATTGACCAGTTCAACATGAATTCGACAGGCACAATGGTTGTTTAATGATATCTCATCATAGTATTAGAAACAAAACTCAGTCAAGGTTCCACCAAAAGAAAAGTACAAAGAAAGGTTCAGTCTAGCTGTGCAGGAAACGTTTAACCCTACTTTACAAACAAGCAAGTAGAAACGTCTAAACTATTTCTCCCTATGTTTTGGTGCAAGCTATCCTGCAAGATCAAAGACTAAAGTTTTGACACTAATAGAGAATAACAGTGTAAACATCAACAATGAGTAAAGGATATACTAAGCAAATAACATTTTGGCACAAGCAATGTTGACATGAGAATGCAGTGCATAAAAGCAGAGCTAAGCAACAGAAGGCAAACTCATAAGATATAATACAATTTTTGGTAGCAATATAACTAGAGTGGATCATGGTGACAATAAACAGGATGAGCACAATAATCTATGAAAAAGTCCATACTCCACTATAGAATGGCTACAGCTTCAACATGCAAGGATATATCTAGGTTGACAAAAGTGGGAGAAAAATCACCCTTAACTTGCAGTGTAACACTATAATGCTTTCTTCAGTTGCAACAGATAGCAGCACAGCTTAAAATCAGCTAACAATTGTCACCATTGATGGATCATGTTGATTAATCGTCATTTAGCTAATAGTTGTCATCTGCCTTTGAACATGTTTTAGTCTCCTACTCGATCTTCAAAATCTGAATGGTGAATAAGTATGACAAATTATTTATGCTAAACAAAACTGATATAAAGCAATTCAAACTAAAGTACAAATCCACATGACTTTTAAATATTCAATATAAAATGTCAAAAAAAATCATAATTGACCATTACCGATATGCTTCACACTCCATCACTGTAACTACAAGTAGCATGACATGATGTAGAAACTTGACTTTCATCCAAAAGAAAAAAAATTTTGAAAGAAAGAAATTACTTTGCACAGTACCAAAATCTAAGTGCATAGTTGGCTAGTTTTAGGATAAATATCAGATAGTGCAGACCCCACATAATTAAACAATGCAGAACCATATCCAACTACCAGTGCAATGAAGAATGCTTGAGAAAATTAGAATTTACCAAATAAATCAGCAATTAATCAACTGTAATATGAAAATTATAACTAAGCAAAAATTAACAAACAATCACTGGCAGTAGAACTTTAATGGGATAAACAAGTTTGAGAACCACTTTGAGCTTGAATTAGTTGGTCCTCACCTTCTATGTACATTAAGCATCACCGCCACCTTCAACCTCTGGACCAGATACCTCAAATGTATAGGAAAACAGCCATATTTACCTTTAGAAAATGGTATTATGCTTAATTTGATATGGAGAAGGCCTAGAACCTTTCAGCACTCAACAGCTTAAAAAGACAAAAGGAAGCCAGTCATGCTCCCTATTGAAAAACTAGTAGCCCATGAAAGATGCTGTTTAGTGAACAAGCACATGCAAGAACGAATACCAACAAACCTAGCAATTATGGAAATATTTATCTGCAACTTGTAGCGTATAACCAAACAATAGGACTAGAAACATACATTAAAAAATTAGGAGAGACTATTCAATCAAATTTCATGAATCCATGTTTACGATCACCATATATTCAGTATTAAGAACAAAATATCTTAAAATTAAACACAATCAGTGAACAGTACATGGAATGTTACCTTTCTATGATGGTGTATTACCATCCTTCCAAACTCAGAACGAATTCATCTCGAGACAGTAACTCCTCCTCTTCATAAGCATTCCTACAGCCGATCTATATGGCTCTTTGAAAGCACTGGAAATCCAGCACATTTCTGATGAACCTATGAGACCACCACAGTCCCTGTTACTAACAAACTCACTTCCCCAATCTTGGCTTGGCCGAACAGCCACCAAGGTTGCCCCTTTGAGAACTACACCGTCACGTAGCTCAAGGTAGGGTGCGTACCATAGTCGCATACTGAGGGCTGGCACCAGGGTCCGTTGTGAGCTCCCAGCGGTAGATGACGGTTTCACCCTGAACTCCTGCAATTGTTTCTGCCCCATCGTCAGCAACCCTTGCCCATCAACGTCTGTGAGCTCCAAGGTCTCAAGAGTCTCATGCTCACTGATGATTGGCTGGAGGACGTAATGCCGCGCCGAGGCAGCAATCATAGAGCTGATCGTCCAAAACAGTCTAAGTTTCAAGTTCCCGTTGCTGTAGAATGATTCCGGCATGCTACCGCTGTCATCACTCATACAAGCATCCTGGAAGCTAGAGTCAGAGCTGGGGTTCGAGGATATAGGCGACAGAGAAGTAGACGAGAGAACAGAGGCAGCACCAAGGATGACACAGCTGTCGAGGGTCGACCCAAACTCGGCTTTCCACTTCAAGAGGACACCGTCTTCGAGGCCAAGCTCGCCAGCTGGAAACTCAATCCGGAGGCGGCGAATATCCCGAAAGTTCTTCAGTACTTCGGAGGGACAGTGGTGGGAAGCATCTGACAACATCGAAGAGGTGGAGGAGGAAGGATGCGAGAGCGTGGACCATTGGCTGGAGGCAACGGAAGCGGAGGTGGTGAGCATATGGCCGAGAGCTTGCAAGGGCTTCACGATGCCACCAAGGATGATGCGTGCAAGGTGGGAAATGAAACCGCGGCCTCTATCCCCTCCGGAACCCGCATCTGGGGAAGCGGAGGGGTCGTCGGAGATGACACAGCCGATGCGTACGAGCACGAACTCTACGAGTTGAGCAAGAGCGTTGAAACGCCGGCAAACGACGCGGCACCTTCCCAGATCTTTGACGTCGCCGATCAGGTTGAAGACGACGAGGAGCAAGCAGTCCGGCAACAGATCGAAGTGGTCGATCCCCTCCGCTTCCTCCCCATTCGCAACCATGGAATCCCCACGCCTGCGAATGGGTTCCTCCACCAGCGAGCCTCGGAGGGAGGAGGCCATCGGAAAGAATCGAGGGGATTCGCGGCAGGGCGACGAGCGGAAACGGGATCAATCCAGCACGCTCTACCAAGTTGAAAGGGATGCCATTTCTGGATATCGAGCTGAGGACGATGAGAAAATCCGCGCCAGATAGGAACCCTAACAGCCCTGGTTACGATGGTGGGAAAGCCGGCCGGCCGTCGGTGGAGGCGCGATCTTGAGGAGGGCGTTGGGGGCAACGGAGTGGCCTCTCCGCCGATGAGAGAAAGAGACAGCGGAAAATAATTTGGATAATTTAAGGAAAAAAAAAAGATTGGAGAAAATTATGAATAACCCCCTACCTTTCAAAATATTATAAAGAATATCTCCTACTTTCTACATTTTCATCATACACCTAATATTCTCTTGACTCACAAAATCAATCCATCTTCTTTCCATTTGTAGACTTATTTTTTTATTTTTAATAAATAAGAATATTATTAAATTTGTTTGAGTAAAATGTACATAAAAATAATTATTTTTTATTTAACTATTCTTGACAAAAATATTTTACAATTTATATATAATAAAAAATATCAATCATTTTATCTAAGGACTTATATGCTTAAATATTATTTATTTGAATGGTACATGGTTTAATAATTATTTTTCCTATACACCTTCACTAAGAGTCAACATCTATATTGCCTTAAATGGTGCCACCGCGGTAGGACATCTAAATTATCACCTAAACAATCAAAGGATATTAGACATCTGACCGAACCGATCACCCAGAGATAGTCAATAAGACTAACTAAGATTTATTATTTTTTTATATTGCCTTAATACATCTCCACTAAAAGCCTAGTTGTAGTGGATAAACTGTTGAAAAAGCAAAATATTTGATGTACTTATTAAAAATAACTTTTAAAAATTCACATAAATTTAACAAATAATTCCTTTTCCCTAAAACATCCTTGTGGTCTGATACTTGTTCATGGTGCAACTTATTCATACAATCCACAAACTTCACAACATATGGGTACCTTCATTAAACTACAACAGCAGTAATATGGCTAAAGTCTAGGTTAAGAATATATCACTATCAATGTCAAAATCTCTTAGTCGAGTCTGCCTTATTAAATCACAACAGTTCATAGTTTATTGGGAGAGATTGAAATCATCTCCACTTTGTAGTTCCTTAGTTTGAGCAATGCTAGACATGAGCATGTGTAGCAAGAGGGATAGAACCTAGAGCAAAGGAATCAATCTGTTGAATCGTACAATTGCTTCCCGCATCGATCACATGCTTGCGTAGGTGTTGGAGCCTCAGCTTTTTGCTTCTGCTTCTGCATCTTGGGCAAGTCAATCTCCAACACATCACTGATAGCTTTTGATGCTTCGCTGATCTCCTCCAAGCTGAATAAGCAAATAAATTCATCTGTTAGTGATCGACGAATAACAATGCAGTTCTTAACCATCCACCAACCGTTGAAGTTTCAGAAATGGACAAGAACAGATTTTAGGTAAAGATGACCCGTCGAGAAGAACAGATACAAAACTGCAAACTACAGTTTCAAACAATCACTTCGACTAGTGTGCAACTGCCATGAACCTCTCGAGTCATAAATGCTACTACTTAACTGCTACTGTTTTCTAAAACAAGAATAAACAGTGAATCCCCAACTCTTTGGGGTAGGCCAGATTATTTATCGAGCTCTGTGTTGTAAGGACATATCTATAGTAGTACCTAAGTGAACCTTATCATTGTTATGATTGAGAGACTTGATGTGTCACCTTGAATACTATAGTTGTTCCCCGATTTACCCGGGTGGTCGGTGGGAAACTTCGGCGTATTTGGGACCGGACTCAAAGGATGACCACCCCCATGCACTTCTCGATTTACCCTGATGGTCGGTGGGAAACTTCCGTGGGACCGGGTCGGGATTGGCTACTGGGATTATCATTTTTTTTTTGAATACTATAGTTGTTGAGTATTGCACTATACTGAGCAAGCTGCATAAACATGTCTGCTATCTACGTTTCATGTATCCGAATAACATATCTTCTGAACATGGTATGTGGTAACTAAAGCTACAAAAATTCTTTTGCAACTCCAGAATATGTGTATGTGTGTGTAAAGAGAGAGAGAAGCTGACATCAAAGTCTTACCTTATGGTGAGAGGAGGAGCTAACCGAATAATGGTATCATGTGTTGGCTTTGCGAGAATCCCTCTCTCCTTCAATTTCATACATATATCGTAAGCCGAAACTGGAGAGAGGGCTTTGTGGTTCAGATCTATTGCATTAAGCAATCCTCTTCCCCGAACTTCTTTTATTATCTGTGGGAATTGTAGTTGAACTTTTCCTAGTTGATCCCTGAGCACCTGCCCCAACTGATCGGCCCTGCACAAAAAATAACAACAGTAGTGTCTTTTTTTTTTTTTTTTGACAAATTCAGTTGCATCTGTTCTGACCTAGACGAACCTCAGCTAGGGCATGAAACTCCAATCTAGTGCATATGCTATCACTATGATTTATCAACATCTAAAGAACCGTAAATTTGGATCATTAGCAAGAAACTATTAAAGTTGATTGCCTGCCCACTTATCCAAAAGCTTAAGTGTTATGAAATGACCAATTCATGTATTTATATGAGCTATACTTATAATACATCAAACTATAGTTCTCTTCTTTAATCTGTGTAAATGGGTACACATGCTTGAGAGCACAGAAAGAACCACTGGATAAAAATGAAATTTGTCACAGCATGAGAAGCAAAGCAACCACAGATAGTACCTCTTGACGAGTTCTTCCTCCTTGACAACATCCAATGCAGCAACTGCCACAGCACTTGCCAACGGGTTTCCTCCAAAAGTACTGCCAATAACCATGCATCATAAGTGGAAGGTGAGGATACCATTATGACAAAATATGGAGCCTTGATAGTTTATTGTGATGAAGAAAGCACTTGATCCTACTAACATGGCATTTGATTCATTGAATTTTATAGTTACAGGGGATTGTAGTTCTCACTCTTTGACATTTGTAAATGATAATATTTGGGAGGAATTGAAATCTTTGAAAGTTATTTAAGATACAAAATTCAATCTGAGAACATTTAACAAAAAGTTCCTAAATCATGAAGCATATCATATTAATCATTGGTATGGATAATGTGTAATGTATATCGTTTGTGACTTCACCATCTCCATTCTATGAGACCAAATACATCGACAAATTGTTTATTCCTAATTAAATCCTGAATTTTCTGAATTACAATGTTGGTTTATATTAACTCAATCCAACAATTCTTAGGAAAGATAAACATGAAAACCGAGTGCAAACCTTCCATGCTCTCCAGGCTGGATGCACAACATGATATCCTTGTCAGCAAGAACTGCACTTACTGGAATGACACCAGCTCCTAAGGCTTTTCCTAGTATCTGATACACACAAGAGCTTGGATGAAAAATTGTCACAATATTGTAGTACAAGGAATCCTAATGTTAAACATTCCTTAAGTGCCCTCAAGACACGAAAGGAACAAAAGATAGAGCAAAGAAGATAATAAAGCACACCTTGAAGCATCAAGGGCATCCTAAATGATCCATTTGAGACAAGTAACATGCACATCAACGTTAAAGTTATCTATATTGCAGAAAGGCTTACCACAACATCAGGTCGTATCATTTCCCAGTCGCATGCTAGCATTCTCCCAGTGCGGGCTATACCAGTTTGTATTTCATCAGCGATCATCAGAATATTGTATCTAGAACATAGATCTCTGACAGATCTTAGATAACCATCTGGTGGTATTACGACCTGGAAGAAGCACAAAAGCCAACAAAGAATGAAGAAAGATGAGGTGCAGATATATTTCATATCACAGTAGAGGGAGAATGAATGCAACAACAACAGTAGCAAGCCATACAAGTTCACCTATTAGCACTGGTGGATGATACATCTCTTTAATTTCATGATTTATGTATACTTCATTTCAATGTTTTTGACCATCATTCCACAATTTGTTGATAGTTTTACAATAAGACATTTATATAATGAAGCAAATATGCAGCTGATTCAGAAAACTCCAGTATAAAACTACTTCCAAATTTCAAAATGGTCTTAAGTGTTACTACATATGACATTAATAGTTTAATATAACATTCTTCCACAACTTGTCAGGAACGGGCTACAGTGACCTAAAATTCATATTAAGATTAATTACAGACATGAAGTAAACTTAGCAAAGATCAAACGAAAACAGTTTGAGAACCAAAGAATGTTTAAAAAAGTTGACTCCATATGAATTTGGATGTTCCTAAAAAGAAACAACAGAATATATTATTGACAATTTTTTCACAAAATCAGAATTTGAAATTTTTTTGAACCAAACAAAAAATTGACAGGGCCTCAAGCATACGTACTCCTGCTTCCCCTTGAATAGGCTCAAACAGAAAACCACATATTTGCTCCCCATGATCTGAAATTTTGATTCCTTTATCATATTAAAATATCTGAAATGAAACGTCAGAACTTGATTCTCGAGAAATTTCTTGTAGATTACTGACCTTTGAAGATTTTTTCTAGTGCATCAACATTGCCAAAATCAACTTTGAGATGCCCTGGAACCAAGGGACCAAAATCACGAGTAGCATCATTGTCGCAACTCATAGATATTACCCCCAAGGTCCTACCGTGGAAACAGCCACAACAAGATACAATGAGAGCCTGCAAAATCACTACAATAGTGTTATTCGACCCATGGGAAACAGTTACAAATATGATAATAGAAATCCAAATTCAACTTAAGAAATATAGTTCAATGGAACTCCCATTTCTCTAAAATGGCTACAACTGACATTTTTTTCTATTTTCCCACATATCACCACAAACAGCAAATATTTTGAGAAAAAAGGGATCAAATGAAATTTGTCTAAGTGCAGGAATGTAGTGAATATGTAGAAATTTTGTCAATGCATCTTTAAGCATTGACAAAATGAAGATATTCTCTGCAACAACTGACCTCCCCATTCCTGCCATTGTTGAAACTACTAGGGCATGGATACATAAATCATGAAATTGAAGGAAGGATATGTTGCCTGAGCTTCTCCATATGCTAGGATTCAATCCTGTTGAATTTAACCTTAAAGACAGAAGCAAACTAGTGGTTAATTGGTGCCAGCTCATAAGGTTTTCTTGCAAAGCATGTTCCCAGCTAGATTATCAACAACAACCAAGCCTCATCCCACTAAGTGGAGTCGACTAGATTATCAACAAAAAGAGAAATATTATTTGTGGAGGATAAGAGCTTGTAAAGGTCATTGATTGAGATTAATTTTCCAGCATTTATATATTGTAACCTAGTTATATACCTAGAGGTTATTGTATTCTCATTCTTGATTTATGCCTATGCTATTGGAACTTAGGTAAATTATAGGACGCCCAAGTTGGAATTGTGTCCAACAAATTATTTCCTAAAAGTTCCTATACAATCAAAAAGAGTAAATGTTTGACTCGAAAACAGTGTAGTGTTGGGTGCCCAAAACAGCTAGGGCTGGAGTAGATGAAGTGTCTGCTTATTTACTTAGAACCAAGTTAATATCAAAGCAAGTTCAGCTCATGTGAATTGACAAAGTGAAGCGAGTTTGGGATGAGTAGCGTCGAGGCTATACTCACCTTGGCAACATCAAAATGAGTTCACCTCGTGCAAATTGAGAGAGAAATTCTGGATGAGGAATAACAGCGATATATTCACCTCATCCATATTACAAAATGTCCAAAGTGCTGTACTAAAATAAAAGGGTATAAGTCTTTGAATCCAAGAAATCCAAATGTCTAAAGAAAACAGCATAAGACCTTAGACCCCGCGTAAAGCCAAAGGCCAAAGGAGATGTCCTGGGAAAAAAGGGTGTAAGTCCTTGGATCTAGGAAGTTCAAAGATCTAAAATTGCATCATAAAAGAAGAGAACATAAGGCCTCCGACCTAAAGTAGAGCAAAAGACAATCTGAGAAATATAAAGATCCAAAGAGGTGTGCTGAAAAAAAAAGCACAAGTCCTCAAATCCAAGAATTCTAAAGTTCTAAAGAAAGAGAGATATAAAGACTTTGACCCACGAAATAAAAATGAATATCTAAAATGTTGTACTAAAAGAAAAGGGCATAATTGCCAGATCCCAGAAGTTCAAAGATCAAAAGAAACATTATAAAATAAAAGGTTATAAGTCCTTGAATCAAAGAGGCCCAAAAATCTCCAACGTATTGTACCAAATCATTTTGATCTTATAATTGAGGACATAATACTTGCTA
Source organism: Curcuma longa (assembly GCF_044706935.1). Classification (NCBI taxonomy): domain Eukaryota; kingdom Viridiplantae; phylum Streptophyta; class Magnoliopsida; order Zingiberales; family Zingiberaceae; genus Curcuma; species Curcuma longa. The sequence goes on along the minus strand of NW_027435602.1, from coordinate 910,238 downwards.
TATGTCATTTATAGACAATAAATAGCAACTTCATAGTCAAATCATCAGCAAGCATATTTCATATGTGTCACTACTAGCAAAAATAATTTAGCATGACAAATAGTCATTGTGATTTGAAAGGTTTACAAATTGCCATAACAGAATAAGAAGTTCATTGAGTTCTAGATTTTGGAAAAGTAAACAAAAATCTCTTGTTCTCCGTACTTGTAAGTTTCCAGAATGTCCAGATTGTATTTTATCCTACAAATAACTCATGCAGCAAATACAGAAAATGGCATCGTTGTATACAGAATTTGAAGAATACTGTCCAGGAACTAAGGTGACCGCATGCAGCGAACCATTATATTGACTAGATAAAGTTAGTTAAATAAGCCACATTTGATATGAATTTACATCATGTAGACGAAAAAAGATTTCTCATCTCTAGTGAAATCAAAATTTAAAACGAGTTGTCTATATCTAACCCATTAGCTGAGCCATTCAAGAGAATCAACAATGACATAGTTTGACTGACATTAAAATTAACCAATCCTGAAGAAGTTAAGTTCCAATTGCATGACATCAACCAGAAGAACATTAATGAGAAATAAATCTCCATCCATTAAAAAATATTAGTCTAAATATTGTTGTTAATAAATGTTATTTCCCTTTGAAAGCCTAACCTTATCCTGAGGAATCTTTTTCTTCTTGTAACCCCATTTTCTTGCCAGTTTCAATGCTGTTTCCACTCCTTCAGCCCCAGTATTCATAGGTAACACCATATCATATCCAAACAGTTGAGTAAGGTGCTCAGCAAAAGTAGGAAATTTGTCATTATAGAAAGCTCTAGAGCTAAGAGTGAGCTTTTGTGCTTGTTCAATTAAAGCTTTCATAACTTTTGGATGACAATGCCCCTACAAAAGAAAATTAGAGAAGCCAAATTTAGTATCAGAAGATGTAAACAACAACACTGAAGCAGCTGAACAGCATCAGAACTGGATTAAAACTAAAATAGCTTGATCATAGAATGAAAAAAAAGGAAGAAATTGTTGTAATCAGAAAACTTATCGAAAGAAGAAGAAGAGAAAGTTGCTGACAGGGATCACATTGTCAAATCTCGAGGGTTTGATCTCTAAAAGCAGAACACACCTGATTAACAGCAGAATAAGCAGATAAGAAATCAATGTACTTATTGCCTTCTGGATCCCATACGCATGTGCCTCTTGCTTTAGAAAAAACCATAGGAATGGGATGGTAACTGTATATAAAAGTAACGCACGGTTAAGCTAACAAAAGTGGCAGCTGAATAACCGCATCAGTGTAGAATAAATATCATCAATACCAGGTGTACTAAAGGCTAAAATATATATTTTTTATTCGACTACCAAGGCTACATACGTCTTATATAATCAAATAAATCAAACCCTAGATTAGTTTAAGCATCGATCGCGATGTTAATTCTGCATACCCCTGGAATAGATTTATTGAATCCTAATGCTTCCAGATCTTGGAGGAAAACGAATCCATCAAGAATTCGTCCTCGTAAATGCCACAGACCGAGCCAAAGGACGTACTTTTTTGTCATTGTTTTGTGAGATAAACTTACACACGTAACCCACGCACAACTGAGAACAAGAGAATGAAGCAACAGGCAAATCAAATAGGAAGAATTGAAGGTGGATGGCCACTGGATCCATCCAGATCTTGCAGAAAACATCTATTAGCTAATCCTTCGATTGATCACTAAAAAATCAACCTTTCGACACTCAACAAAAAAAAAAGGCGGAGGCCAACACGAAATGTTTTGGCATTTGCTTTGTGAGACAACCCTAGCCGTCTGCACCCGGGTGCTAAACCGAACAAAATAGATGATGAGCAGACGAGCACGCCTTACTTGTGAGCGCTGCGCTCCTGTTCCAACTGCATTAGCTCCTCCGACGAGGAAGGAGGAGGGGACTTGTGAGGAACCGCACACATGGTTCTTGCGCCTACGATTCTGCTAGCCGCCACCTGCAGTTGCCTCCTGGAAGCAGCCATGTTTCTCATCATCATCGCCATCGTCGCAACCTGAGCGATTTGTAGCTTCCTGACGACGTCTCTCACTCTCGTCACATTCCTATAAAGCTCACGCGAAGCTCACGACTTCGGATACGATATCAGGTGGACGCGTGGCGTAAATTCATTAGATGACCCACGGTCCCACATTGGCAAGTGCAATCGTTCCGTGCCTAATTTGTAAACTAAAAAGTTGTATATTTATTGTAATTTAAATTTGGGAAGAAGTAGTTAAATTTTTATTTTTTATTTCGTTTTTATTATTATTTTAATTTAAAATTTTGATACAATTAATAACTTCAAAAAATATTCCCTATATTTAGTCTGCAAGATAGAATGCTATACAAAAATTCATTACCAACTTGATAAATATTATTTAAATTAATCAAAATGATTTTAGAAAGATTACAAAGTCATCATAAAATTATTATAACAGGCATTAAATGTATGGTACGATGATTTTGATTATGTTAAAGTGAATTTAAATAATTTTAATTAAATTGATATAAAAATATACAATACATAGTATTTTTATCAAGTTAAACTGATTTATTTTTAATGTGTTATAGCAGTTATGTAATAGTGATTACAAACTAATAAAGTAAAAAAAAAAAATCAAGATGAAAAATATATTGGAGAGATAGTTTTTTTTTAAAAAAATAATAATTTTAATAATTATGAGCATCTTTTTAATTTTTATCCTTCTTAAAAAAACTAAAGCTCCAAGGATTAAGATTTTTTAAAATTTAATGGAAAACAAATATGTTAAATTATTAAATATTCCAATATGACATAAATATCAGACCTCTAGAATTGTGCATTTTGATATAAATCTGAAATCTTTTAGATAAAATCCATTTGATATAAATTTAACGTCTCTAAAATTATCAAACACTTTTGGCCTAGAGTGTTTGACAATTAACAACTGATTGAATGTTATTTTAATAGATTTCTAATTATAAAAAATAAATAAGTAGTTAATAATGATTGAATTAGTAATTAAATAATTGTTTTTATTTTCTAATTAGCAGTCGATTGAAATAACATTTAGCGCTATCAAACACATTAGTCAAAATTGTTAAATAGTTATAATTAAAGATCAAGAATTCATATCAAATAGATTTATCATTGCACTCATAATTTTTTATTTAATAATATTTATAATATTTTAGTGATATTAATGATGTGGCTTAATATAAATTAACTCATTTATTTTAAATTCTTTTATGTGTGATTGTTGCACCTTTTATTAAAATTAATTTTTAATATATTTATCTTGAATTTTTTTATATGAAATTGTTCTATCTTTTTATTAAAATTAATTTTTTTAAAAATATATTTATCTTAAATTTATATATTCTATCTCTAACTCATTAAATTTATTAATCTTATTTAATTAGTTTATTTTATTTTTTATTCCTTCAATATTAAATTTATAGAAATTATTTGATATATTTAATAATAAATTTATAAAGAACATAATTTATTTAAGAATAAAATTATATACATACAGTATAAAATTAATCAAAAAAATAACTTCTGTAAAATCTATGTCTCATCATTAAAACACAATAATTTTAATATTAAATAAAAAACTATTGGTATCCTAAAATAAAGATGATTTAAAATTTAATACAATATACTTTTCATCTAAATTTCTTACTTTTTAGAAGTTCATAATTGAATGAAAGTTAAAAAAAATAAAAGAATTAAATAAAGAATTATTTTAATTTTTCCTATAAGAACGCAGCAAAGAATCATCAATTTCAAATTATAAAGATGGTTCAAAATTTCGTAATCTAAATCAATCCAGAGTGTACACTGGTATAAACTTGGATGGACTGGGCAAATTCAATACAATTCAAGCGCACTCCACTGTACATATGTGGGACCGTGGGTGATCGGCTGGGCAAATTCAATACAATTCGAGCACATCTAAGACAGAACTGTGGCTTCTCACTTGCTCTTTCATGGAAATTATACATCACATTTTTTGTTACTATCAAACACAACGGATAAGCTTGCAAAAGTACTTACTGCTAAAAAAGATATGATCCGATCCTCTTTTTTTTATCACTATCAAACACAATGGATGGATGGATAAGCTTGCAAATTTTACTGCTGAAAACGATAAGATCCTTACCTGTCTTTAACTATACAATGAACTGAAGACGCAGAATGAATATTGCATCATTTAACTTTGCTGCTTCTTTTCGTTTCGAAAAGCAGGAGACCTATGTTATATATGAATTTGACTATTGGATTATATATAGATTGAGCATACTAGTCTATAATAATGGACAGAATAAAAATATTAAAAAAATTAAAAATTTTGATTGTATCAACTGAAAACAAATTATAAAAATTTATTTAACATAGTATGAATGTATACTTAAATGATTAATAAATATACAATGAGATATATTCATTCTCATCCCCATTGATATTTAATTTTGAATTTTCATTCTCATTCAGATACATAGTTAACCTTTGTTACTATGAAATGGTAGCAATGATGCAGAAACTAGTTCATCGAAACTGATAGAGGGATGCCGCCCTCGTATATGCTCTCTAATCTTCAGATCCTTAACAGTGGACTACAAACTGGAGCACCCACTGCACCTGAGCTTCCTCAACCTGTTGAACAGAGCCTAATCTCATTTCCTGAGAAGGGCATGCGATCATTTCACTTTAAATCGATATCCAAATAATTGGATGGAATTAATCCATTCTCATTCAATCCCCTTTCACCCCAACAGACATGACATTAGCCTATTGATCTTTCCACTTGTGAATAGGGAATTCAGAAAGCTGCAAACAGTGAGGCCCTGGTACAAGAAGCTCCTTACCGACCAACGTCGTTGGAGAGAAAAAAAAGGCAACAACAGCCTGCCAAGCATCATTTCTCTTGTGCAAATACAGAAAGATGGTGGCATGCCTTGCCAACAATCACGTTGGCTAATTCTTGTTAGAAAAGAATGCAGACTACCACAGCATAGTAAAGTGCAAAGGCAGACTCAAATGAAATGTTTAGTTTTTCATGGGTTTTACTTCTAGATAATCTCAGTTTGCGGACAGTGAATTTTTACAAGGAGTAAGGTTTCTTCTATGGGAAGAGAAACATCAAAGAAGTTCCAAAATGTTCTTACAGAATACTCCAGTCACCTTCCGTAAACTGCTTACAGAAATTTGGCTTGACCACGAAATTCCTATTGCTGCTGGCATCAAGAACATGAATAGTTTAGCGGCAGAAAAAAAAATATTTCAAACTGTAAAAAGAAACGGAACGTGCCTGTTGGCTCATCAGAATTTCAATCGCAACATTGGGATCTCCATCAGCAGCAGCTAAGGCAACTTCAGCTTGAGTCTGCAGCAAGATTTGAGACGTTAGGCCTGGAATTTTTATAATATAATGGTAGCTCATGAATCAGTGATATGCAAAAGTGAACTCTTTTTGCTTGTAACCCTAAGAGACAACACAGAATATATGAAAACAGAACCAAATTTCCATTTTAGGCTATATTTGTTTGTTGAAAAATAACTTATTTGTGTAAAATATATTGTGAAATGTTTCAAGAAAATAAATTACTTTTTATTGTTGATGTGATACTAAATATGTTGAAAAATATTTGCATGTATTTAGCACACTAAAAGGAAAAAATAATTTATCCTTCTCAATGGTAGGTCGGTTGATCCAGTCAAGGCCAATTAGCTTGACCAGTTACACTAGCCAGCTCAGCTTGATCAGCTCACTTGACTTGCCAAAACTGACCAACCCGACTTGCTCGACCAGCTTGCCCCCAATCAGATGGCCAAACCAGTCCAACTAGACCAATAGACCTGAATCCAACTAGCCTAACCGGACCAACTGGATTGATCAGACCGACCAGATCAACCAGCCCAACTGGCTCAACCAATCGACTTGATCAACTGGCTCGATCGACCTAAATAGCCCGAGTAGACCAACTGCTCATTTGACCTGCTCAGACCAACCGGACTAATCAATTCGATTGTACCAATTGGCCCCTCCCAGACTGATTGCCTTGGTTGGCCTGTCCAACTGCCCACTGACCAATTTATCTTAATGCACAGAGTTATCCCGACTGATTAGTGCAGGCATACAAGGTGGGTCGAGCAGTCCAATCAATCCACACAATCCTAGAAGGCTCACAAATGATGTCGAAAGACTCGAGGATAAGAGCAAAGGGCTTGCAGCTGAGAGCTAACAGTGGAGGGTTAAGAGAGGTTTATTGACAGAGCAAAGGTATTGCAAATACGTTGGGAGAAAAATAACTTCCACTCTTTTTAAAAGAAAGTAATTTTCCTCATAAAATATTTGTACATTCATTGACTTATTTTATATTGCATCGAATACTAGAAAATCCAGAAAACATGTTCCAAACGAATTTTCTCAAACAAGCAAATGAAGCCTTTGTATAAAATTCAAGTCTTAGCTTAACGGAAGAAAAATTTATCCAGGATAAAAAATCATAATTGCAAATGTAATCACCTACTGTTAATTTCCTAAGATTAACTATTTAGATGTTACTACAATGAAATTATAGTTCTCATGAGGATAAAATTTTTCAAGTACCATTTAACTACAAGAAAAAAATATGTTCCAAAAGAATATTCTTGAACAAACAAACAAAGCCTTACTATCAAATTCCAGTCCTAGTTTAACGGAAGAAAAATTTATCCAGGATAGAAAATCATAATTGCAAATGTAATCAATTACTTTTTAATTTCCTAAGGTTAACTATTTAGATGTTACTACAGTGAAATTACAGTTCTTATGAGGATAAAATTTTTCAAGCACCATTGAACTACAAGAAAATCACTATTGAGATCCTAACACCACTATCATAGCATTTGCCTTTTCTCATTTCTCAATTTCAATCATTATTTTTTTACTAGATATGAGCAAAATAATAGATATAATTCCTGTAGAACTGTTTGTTTTCATGTCCATAAAAGAATAACAGAGGTAGCAACAGCAACATAAATTTGAGAAGTAACACTTTCTACAACCAAACAAATAGCAACACTACAATGGCAAGAACTAATTTTCGAAGAAGGCTTTGACTACAGAATTATCACAATTGGAAAATACCTTCTCAAACCCCATCACTACTAATTTCTTGAGCTCCTCTTCAAAGTTATCAAGACCCTGCAAAAGTTAATAACATAGGTTTCTACTACCAAAGGAAGAGAACAAAAAATAAAATAAAATTTGAATGATGGGTGAGAGATAACCTGATTGTTTGCCACTAGTTCAGAACCCACTTCAGTATCTAGAGACAAACGCCTAAATCAAACAATATAAATGAAAATAGTTCCATAAACTGTCACTCAGAATACAAGTCTCCTCTGCCAGAATTCACCCAAACTTTGTAACCATACAAGTGGGAAAAAATGAATATGCTGCTTTAGACATCATCAACTACAACTGAGATTTATGCATAGAATTTAATAGAATCTTGGAAGCATATCTAATAATCTGGTGAGTATTTTATTTATACAAAGATTTAGAATCTAATAGAACATTTGAAGGGTACTTAATAATCTGCTTAATTTTTTTACTTCTCTTTTCTTTCCCTTTAACTTTGCATCTCTTTAGGAACAAAATGCATCTTAGGTCACAACCACAAATAGATCCATCTAACTAACCAACCAAATCAGAATGGAAAATTTGAAATAGTGTACCAGTGACTGTGCAAAAAATTGATATCCCTGATCATCATTTTAAAAGGAGTAAATCCAGTTGAATACTCTGGGCCTCTGATTCATACAAATCCATAAATGAAATTGAGATGATTGATAATGTGTAACACATCTAACAAACTTTCAATTTTATAAATATATACACAAACTATCAATTTTATAATAATTCTAGCATATTATTAGATTAAAACTTTCCATATCATTATTACAAGAATTTTTAAACTATAAAATATTAATATATTAGCTATTTAATTAAAATAAAATTCCCCAATATCATATACTAATATGTTAGTTGACAATGTACTAGTTTTATTATAAAATTAAAAATACATGCATAGGTTTATTAAAATTGAAAGTTCATGCTAGATTCATTAAGACAATTTCCACTAAGTAACAAAGAACACCAACACTTGTCCACTTGGCTGGGACATTAATGATGCATCTGAGTAGTTCCAACCACAGTTTTGACTGTCTTTGAATCCATCAAATAGTAATTCCCTTTTTCCATCGATGTCATATCATACAGTAGATATAAAATGAGCGTTAAACAAACCAAAACCACAATCAACAGAAACAGAAAAACCAACTGTATGAACTGTGCAGAAAATGGAATAACCAAGAAAGAAAAATTATAATCAACAGAAACATCAAGAGCAAGCACATGGTTTAATTTTTTTTTTAAAAAAAAAGATCACACACAAGATGCAAAGTAATAAAAAGTAATTCCAGACAGACAGTAGACAATAGGTGGTTACCCCACTTTAACACCTAAGTGATAGTTAGGCAAGAGCTTCGATAGTTGATATTAAGAATGACTAATATTAATGTATCAATATATATATATATATATAGTAATTGTATCCTTAATAAATCCAACCAAGTTTACAATTACAAATAAATAAATTATAATTATAAGTACTAGACAAAGCAACAACAATGAAATATACATTGTATATTTCATATTGAAATCAAGAAAATCAGTCACAAAATCTGAAATATAGTATTTCATGCCCATATTATGGTTCCTCTCTTGTACAAGAAAAGAAGTGACGAAGTTGTTTTTGAAAATCCCTCAAACCATCTCAGAATTGTTAGATTGAAGTATTGAACACATTTAAAATCTCTTAGACTTCTCACAATAATTAGATTGAATTAACATCTTAATCTATTTTTTCTGAAAGTCTCCATCAAATGATTCTATAAGCAATGTGGCATTACCTTGCAGCTGTTGGTTGTGTTTCTAAATTCAATGGCTCCAAAGAACGAGTTGAGTTATCTAAAAGCCTAGCTTGTAAGCTTACGTCAGATTCAGTAGGGCCAGCTGACTGATTTCTTGTTGAACCAAGTGCCCGTCCCCTTCCAGGAAATCTTGGATCCTCTGATGACTACAAACACAAACATCCTCATAAATTTAATGGAATTTTAGAACAATCTAAATGTTCTCCCTAAAAGAAAATTGGAAATCAATGGTAAGCATAAATTCCAAAATAACCTTTAAAAGAGATGAAGTATTATCTGGCATAATATTTTGTGTATACTTTTATGATCATGGAAAAATAATAATGTTAAACTGATCATTTTCCCGATGAGGACCTCATCCAAACGTCAAGCTACATTTCAACTCACAAATACTAATATTTGGCTGCTTACCTCAACCGAAATCAAGCACATAGAACACCATGGCAAATTGAGTTTGACAATAATAACATGTACAAAAAAATATCAATAACAAAGACAATAAAATTTGCATTGCTTAGTGGTGTCATAAGGCCTAAAGAAATTTGAAGATTTTGGTTTCTCCCTTTTGATTTGTGATAATCAGGGTTTTAATATTTGATCAACACCTTTTATGATTTGACAAATTTATGAGTGTGCAGATAATGTGATTTTTAGGTCCTATCATACTTACGAGGATGTACTACAGTTTGGCATGGACTTGAATGTGAGAGAAGTCATACAAAGCTGTCGAACAAGTTATGAGATTATCAAGCATGAAGGGTTGTCATTGAACCAAAGACAATGTGAACCTACACCAGATTGTGATGTTGTAATTTGGATAAATAATGTATTGATGTATGATAGTATAGTTGAAGATTATAGTTACCAAAAGCTTATATATTTTTCAAAGCCTTTTACTTAGCAGTATCATTGTTACTTAGCAGCGTCATTGAATCAAGTCCTTCATGAACTACATTATGAAGTCTCACCGACTACTCCTGGTTCCTTTGATAGGGACTCGAGGATTGATAGCTTACAAACCTCGTAAGCAAACTAAAGGGGATTCCCAGACTATACGAACCATCAGAATATTAGTCCAATTAATTGGAATGTTAGTCCAATCAACTGGAACGTTAGTCTAATCGACTGGAGCGATGTTAAGCCAATTGGAATGATGTTCAATTGATTGGTATCAAGATTTTAGGGGATAGATCTTTATTTCGACATCAGTGAATGACTTACTCAGTCGACTAAAACATGCCCAGTCAATTGGGAACACTTTTAAGTAGCCTATGAATAGTACCATTGGATCCACCATTCAATTTTTTAGCTGTGTTGGAGTTTCGATTTATGACTGAAACGATACGGTTTTAATATCATATCGTGTCATGTTGATACGGCTTCGATTTTATTATTATAAATACTTCTTATTAAGTTAAACTGATATTTTAAAATTAGGATTGAGTAAAAGTCAATATAGGATTAACTAAAGTATGATGATCCTAATCAAGTAGATTTAAATTTAATTTATTTTAATCCATTTAAGTTTAAGGAGAAATTTTTTCCCCATATATTACAATGGTCGTAGCGGTCTCACACAACCGCAGGGCCTTGCACGAGGCCTCCGTGCGACCACTACGGTCTCGCACAACCATGGGACCTTAGTGCTGCCGTGGGGCCTCCGCACTGCCACGGGATCTCACACATGGCCTCGCACGATCGTGTCGGTCTAGGTGTTGTGTCGGTGTTGTGCCGATCGACGGGCGAAACAATAAATTTCGTCTATGTCAACTAGTATGGCACAAGATTTTAAACTATGATTCATTCGACTAAAACAATATGGGCAATCAACTAGGGCTATCATTTCCAGCTATGTAAGCGATGTTAGTTAGTGGTATATATTGCTTTTGGTCAATGTTTTAAGCACAAACACATTATTTGAAGCTTGTTTTGGTTATGTTTTATTGCTATCAAATGCCCAAATCATATCTAAGAGATTTAATCCACATCAAGGTTTTGATTTATTCATTTAACCTTCATCTTTAACTCTTTTCTGTTCCTTTTTTTTATTCATTTCTTAGGGAAAGATTATGAGTTATTTAAAGTCTCATGTTCATCTTTTGATTCTTGTTAAGAGGAATTGTTCCAAGTGTTGTAGGAACTATTCCGTTGATATTTCTTGCATTTTAAATAGCTCTTGAGACCTCTTGAGACCATACAAATACTTTCTTCTTCTTTAACTTGGGGCAATTGCTTTGATTCTGCTCTTCATTGCAATTAAATCATGTGATATTTTTTCATTTTCCTTTGCACTTCTTTCCTTACTTAATACTTAATGTATATAGGGGATGCTACACAGGGGAGACTGTCAAGTTTTTGATAGGAAAGGAGAGTTCCATCACAATAGATAGTTCAACTCGAAAGCACGATTTCTTTCATAGGTTGACTAAATCAAGAAGACTCAAAAGCAAAGAGCCCGACTTGAAGGTTGATAGCCCAAATCGAAGGAAATATATCATATAAAGGGAGAATTTTAACCTCTTGAATAAAAATAGATTTGTGTTTATCTATATCTAACTTAAACTGGTTGTCAAATATCAAATCATGATAATTGTTGTCTCCTCCCTTGTGATTAGTGACAATCACAGTGTTTTTGATGCTTGATCAATGTGTTTATCTATATCTAACTTAAACTTGTTGTGTCAAATATCAAATCGTGATAATTGTTGTCTCCTCCCTTGTGATTAGTGATAATCATAGTGTTTTTGTTGCTTGATCAATGTGTTTAAGTAGCAACTATAATTTCACAAATTTGCAATAAGTGTACAGGTAAGTGATTTTTAGGTTATATCATACTTGTGAGGAGGACATAATATGATTTAGTATAGACTTGGATATGAGTGAAATAATGTGGAGCTATTAAACAAATAACAAGTATATCGAGTGTGAACGCTTGTCATCGACGGGATGATCATATGATCCTTGTGTTAGATAGTAATGTAATTTGGGTAAATGTGTATGGGTTTATGATATTATAGGTAGAGATGTGACTTACCAAGAGCTTATTTATTTTTCAAAGTTTTGATACTCAACAATGTAGTTGAATTAAGTCCCTTTCTTAGAATTATCATCCACCGTCTAAGATTTCTTTGATAAAGAGTCTAAGATTGAATTTTGAGACTCCATCAATAGAGTAATTTCATGTAAGTTTGACTTAGGGTGTTACCAAGTAATGTTGTTATCAATAACTCACGTCCTATACCTTAGGGTATCTTAAAGGCTTGTAAGTTGTTCAAGGGGAATTACCTAGACTAGCCAATCAACTAGAATGCTAGTCCATTCAAGTGAAGGTGGTACATCCATTGAAATGGTGTATAATCAACTCGCATCAAGATTTTACAAAACATAAGGTTTTTGTTTCAGCATTAGTCAAGTGAATGACTTGGTTAATCAACTAAAATCATTTTCAAGTTAACTATAGATAGTGTTGTTGGTTCCAATGCTTGATTTTTGAAAGGTTCAATGGACAAAAGTTGTTATTTTTAGACTTGTGTAAATAAACAATAGAGCGTAGTATATATTATTTCATTGGTATTTCTTGCATTGTAAAAGAGCTCTTTAATTCTTAAGGTCTCTATCTTGTGAGATTTCATCCATGAATGGAAATCCTATTGGTTTATGTCAAATGCTCTAGCTTGTGAGGTTTTATCCTCGATTTTCAGAGGCTCACAATATATCTTGTTCAAAGGAAAATTTTAGTGGAATTTAGGAGTGATGCACTAAAAGCAGCATAGACCTAGAGTAGGATCGAAATCTCTTATACTCTCTTATTAGCATGTGTTTATTTTCATTTTATTTTTGTTGTATTGTATTTCCGTTATATTTATTAATACTCAACTTGATCACACACGCAACCAATCATTTAACAATTATATTTGAGTTATGCACCTTGCAAGAAATCATTAAATAGGTTAGTCATCTATTCACACCCCCTCTAGCTAGTCATTTGATCCTACAAATCTTTCATCATGTACACATCATAATGGCATAATGTTGGTGAAGATAATCATAAACATGGAATTTTGATCAAGCTACCTATATCTCCATCAAGTGAATTCTTTATATGGAAACGAGAGCTACCTTAACTCTTGGGTCAGTTACAAAGACCACCTTATAATTTGTGTCAATTTTCTACAAAAGCTTCCAACTTATCTCAAATACGGCCTAAAACATTTTCAAATTAATGTCAACAATCGAATGGACATGAAGTTGATTTGTCTAAGCATAAGCAATTAATCAATATGGAAGTAGCATCACTAGTATGTCCTACACATGATACAGTTAGCATAATGTCACTACTACATCTGGATATTGATTAATATCAATTTTGATGACATGTTATCATGTTTCACGTCAACAATTTTAACAAATGCTTAACTCAAGGGTGGTAAACCACTATTGAAAGGACTATGACAGTTTGTCAATGTAATTAATGCAAAATGAAAATATTTTCATTTGAGATAAAGGTTATGATTAAGACTAAATTTAGATATCACCCACTAATAATTATAACCATCAGAGGTTATGTAAAAAGCAACAAAAAATGCAAATATGGCCATTAATTCTGAATCATAAAACTCCACACCAACTGAAACTATTGACACTAAGAAAAAAAATGCTCAGAAGACCTTAAAAGGAAAAAGAAAATCATTATTCAACTAGGGGTAGTTCCAAGCTTAGAGTAAACTGCAGCAACAGGCTTAACATTGTAACATCCATCATGTACAAAGGGACACTAAAGGAGGAACAGTTAGATAAATACATATGGAGGACATGAACTGTTACCTGAGCAGGTGATGCTCCCCTTTGTGGCATCCATGAAGAGATATTCCTCCATAGATTACCTGACCTCAAACCACTATACAAGGAGAACATAAGAATCGAGAACTCCAGAAACACCAGACAATCTACAAAACTTACAGCACATTACATACTCAGGTATAGCTGTTGTGCTGGTGTATGTTGGAAGCTGGCCATATGTGGTTCCTCCGGTGCACAATATAAATCTAGGGCGTCTTACACAAAATGACTGCAAATACCAAAACATTATGTCAATGATAAGGATTTTTTTCGATCTAGATGCACAGTTCACATTAGTTAATAGCTTTCTTGTCACATCATCATACTGGTAGATATGAATTTAAGATAGCAGTTGGCTTTACAATATCCTCAAGCATAAAATTCTTGCATGGCAATCTTCACAATAGCTTGTAAGAGATGGCCAACTAAATTCAGTTCGGAAAACTTGCCAGTATAGAGGAGCTCTCGATGGAAGAGTAAAAAGATGGCCCAGGAAGCAAGTAATTTAACAGCCCATTTGTGTCTGGATGAGGTAACAAATGAACTTACAGTTACCAACAAATCATATCATAAAGAACAAATGTAATGGATGAAAAAATATGTAGAACTAACATGCAAACCCAGAGAGAATGCCACACAAGTGTCCAAGAAATGAAACGTTAGATGCTAGAAATTGGAAGAGTATCAACAAGATCCATGCATACCTGAAATAAACAATTCCCACAGTGAAAGGTCCATATCAAATTTTGTTTCTAATACATATGTAGCTGAAAATAAGTAAAAGAACTTAATATGACAAGAAAGGCATATACCATTTAGCAGGCACATTGAAGAGTCCAAAAACACTGCAAAAAGGACAATACAAGTCAACTTTAAAAAATCATCATTAGCAGCATGAATCATCAGGTTATTTAGGAGTTTAGCTGCCCTAAAAGAAACTGATAGAAGCAAAATAAGCATATTCAGTATATCAGTGAACCAGATACACATGCAATACAGTTCTGCTAACCTTCTAGATTGAATGCCACTCAAACTTGTTTCTATGACAATCATTGCAAATAGGATCCCAGAGAAACCAATGGCACATTCAGTCTCTAGGAATGGAAGAGGATGTATGGGATTGTTCGCCACCAGTAAGGCAATTATTAGATGAAATACAGAATTGGTAGTTGCAAGCAGGAGCATCAAATATAGAAGTCGAACAGAGCCCATTATTCTTTCCAATTCAGTGCCCAAGGGTACCAAAGCTAACATATTGAATAGAACATGAAGCAAAGATCCATGAAAAAGAACAGATGTATACATCCTGTAAACTACAAGATATATAAGCAAAAATGTTAGTGGTTTAAGAGCTAAAATGAAATTTATGTTTTATGAAAACAAATTAGCTGGTAAGCTGACAGTCCACTGATAAAATTGGAGCAGAAATACAATATTACAAAGTACCAGTGACATATTTTTAGTGTTTAGACATTAGCAGACATTATGTTATAGCAACATATCTTTAGCAGATGTAAGAATCTTAGAGTAAGTCATTATATTATCATTTATGCAGTGAATTTCTGTAGCTAATTAAGTAGCAGTTGGCATGTGAAATTCATGATATATATATGATCATTGCAGTTCCACCTATTTTATTTTCATCACTTACGTTGATGTTTATGATGCATTATTAATGAACTTTGGTTGTTGTGGCCTTATTTTATACATATTCATGCTGCCATTTTATGCACTTTTGTGCTCACTATCCTTATATTGCCTCTAATTTTAAGTTGGCTATTGAGTTGGTGTGCTAGATTCTTGGGGGTGGTTGTTGTTTCTCGACAAAGCATGTTTCTTGCTTTGTTTACCATGAACACCTTGCCAGAGGGAAGCCTGCTGTTTGGCAGATCAACACAAGAGGGCATAACAACTGTTATCTCAATATTTTCAAATAAATTATATTGATTTGCAGTTAGAACGCCCTTATTTTGAAGTGAAGAAATTTTCCCACATCTAATTCATTCGGTGCTAGTGTATACCAACCTGTATCTTGTGTTCACATATAATACATAAAAAACAAAAATTTTAAAACTTGGAACAACCACACATTACTTAATTACACAAGGAAGAGGGAAGAGTATATGTACCTTGAAAATGTGAAATGATTTCAAAAGGTGAGAAGCATATCTGACTAAAGGAGTCATAACCAACCAACAAGCAGACCAGATAAATAATGCCACAAGTGAATACGATGCCAGAAGTAATAAACGGAACACTGGCCCACCATTGATTCAGCCTGGTTGGCAATCCTGCCTACAAGCCATCAAAAAATGACAACTTGGAGTTAGAGGGAACCCACTAGTTGAATGATTAAATTAACACAATGACCAAATAGAGGATGTAATAATATTTGCACAGCATGTTCATAGCCACTGATACCCAAAACAAAAAGAAACTAATGCGGCAAGATGAGCAATGATGCTATTTGATTTGATGTTAAATGAAGCAATATGCAGTGCTAGGTAACCGGTACTATCAAGTCAAATAGGCAATAAGAAGTGATGCTAATTTTTAAGCAGGAAAATTCCATAACAAGCCATATATATAAAATGTCAAAAAGCTTGGTTCTGTGTGAATATCTTTCACATTGAGAAAAGAAAAGTGCAGAGCATCATTTGCTTCCGGCAGCTAAGAATGTTGAACAATCTCTATAATCTTTCAGATACTATCATTGTTTTACCCAAAAAAAATTCTTTTCAATAAGCTGATTCTGAAAAGATGAGGGTCTTCAATGAATTTCTGCAATTCTTAATTTACCACATTATAGTATGGATGACTATCAAATATGGATCCATAGAGAAATCAAAGATAAGTTGAATAGATGGACAGGCTTCGTCAAGTTCAAGGGCAATCATTAAACAGAGATGAAAAAGATCATATCATTAGAGAACCAACTTCACTTTCACAACCATAATTGTGAACTTACAAAAAAATTTCCTTGCAGTGTACATATAAGGAAATGATATTTCATATGAATCTAGTTATTCTGCCTTCATTAACTTGATGCACTTGCCTATGTGACTTAACGCATGGAACTAGTGTAGCAACCAGAGGCAATCCTGGACTGTCTCAACCACAATTCAAAATTTGAGAGGGTACCACCAAAAATGGGTTATGCATATCTTTCCTATGAGGTATGGCTATCACCTATTGGATCACATGAATTCTGACAATTAACATACAAACCTAAATGGTTTTTGCCTTGAACAATGCAAATTAGTCATTGCGTGCCTTGCATATTTCAAATAAAGTTGGTTAAAAACAAGCATAACGTTAAGCAGTTAAGAGCAATTTTTGCTTTATCAAGAATTTCATGGTAATGATTTTTTTCATATGAAATGATGGATAACTTTAATTAAAAATCGGCATAGAATCGATTTTGCTTAAAGCTATTGGTCAATGATTATATTTACTCTCACATTTCTCCTTAGAAATTTCTGTAAGTTAAAAAATCTTTCCTTTGGTCATGCAACCGCCTAGCATCTTGTGTAGCTTGGCCTACCAAAGCAACTAACAGTTTTGAAAACATTAAAACATACATTTCTTGCAATTGAAACTCCTTATGGTTTTTTTTCTTTATTTTGCTATAATATTTTGTTTATACCATAACAGTAGCATAGCAAAATCATCACAAACGATATGATTTGGAGGTAAGCCTCCATCCAAAGGCCCACCCACCCAACCACCCACCCCCTACCCCACCCGAGCCACCCACCCCTCAAAATATGGACAGCTCACAAGTCTTCAAAATAGCATAATTTTCAGTTAACAACATACTAAGAACAGCATAGCGACCATTGTGTTAGCAAGCACAAACCTTTTACTAGGCATCATAAATATCAGTCTCATGAAGAAAAGGAAATTTGAGAGACTCGAAATATCTCTAGCAGCAAGATTATACAAACGCAAATCAAGCTAGGAATCTACGTTCATCTCAAATATCAGAAGTTGTCTACTTAAACATCATAAATTTGTATAAAAATGGCAACCTTCAGTCCAGTTCAAAGCAGCCTATCCCCAAGTTCTTCGCATTTTACATAATATCGCTAAAAATCCTAGACTATATTAGCATCCGCTCAGGAAAAACCCTAATAATCCAGGCACTCATATCTACTCAATTTCCAGTCTTCAAATGAAAATAAAAGAGATCAAGTAACAAATCCACGATTCATCAGCGGAAAACTCAAATTATAAGAGAACTAGCTCTGAGGAATCCAAATGGGCAGGAAAAATCAGATCAAAGCTCCTCACATCGTCAAGGGAGAAGCTACCTAATAAAATTAACGCCAATCCATCGGAAATTAGGCGAGCAATTGACCGAACAAGGGGGAAGAAGAGGAAGATCTGGTACCTCCGAGACGATGTTCGGCCGCATCTCCTATCCCACTGCAAATTTTTCTCCTCTTGCTGCAGCTGCTGCTGCTCGACTCCTCCCTCACGCCTTTTTACCGCCTTGGAGTCGTCGACCGCCTCGCAGCAGGCGTCTTATCGGGTCGGATCCGTCAAAGACGCGTTTACTTCACCGATCTAGATAAATAAGCTGATGGTTCAAAGTGAAGCAAACCTACGCCATTTACTAAAAATATCTATTATATCATTTCCTATATATTTTGATTAAAAAAGGATTTAAAAAAACTCTAAATTATGTAAATCATTAAAAAAAATTAAAAAAAAAACATTGTGTTCAGATTGAATGTTTCTTGTTTTGAATCAGTTGGCATCATATTGCTTAGCTTCGTAACAACTTCAGATTGAGTGTTTTTTATTAGATTCTGTTTTGACATTGTGTTCTTACCGAGCTTCAGATCTGATTGAGTTTCTGAAAAGTTTTATAAATGAAACATATTTCATATCTGGCTCCAGTTTGAGTGAGTCTCTGAACTTCAGTTTAGAGATGATGCTTTTTTTTTCACCAAGGATTCAATTCTTGTTATCCGATTAATCTTGAGATAAACGGTCTAGTCTCACATTCCAATCATCAAGTAACTTTAAAAAACGAAAATGTAATATCTGATCAATATCATCCGTTGTTCGAACGCGGCATGCATACTTAGTTTGGATTTTGAACTCACTTTGCTTGAGAAAGTATCTTAACCACACCATGGGAGCGATAATACTTTTATCATGGGTGAGATTTATATGACCTTCGTATATGAAACAATTCACATAAAGTTTATGCCTCCACATATTAGCACAATTGGTTCTGTATCCTTATTGTTGTCACAATAAGCCGCATGCATACTTAGTATGGATTGGACGAAGCCAGATTATAAAATAGAGATATCTATATTGGTACGAGATTTTTTATAAAAAAATCAAAATAAAACTATAACAATGTGGGTCACAAAGTAAACAATATAATACCGTTTTGGAGATATATATAAATTTTATCAGACCTAATAGTAGTATCAGAGCAGATCTATGTGGTGTCATATAGGGATCCTCATATATGTGGGGACTCTCACAAAAGAATAATTAAGTATTCTCAGTAAGGGGTCCGTTGGGGTCCGAACTAATACGGGATCTATTGGGACCGTTAAAGAGTGCGGGTCCATTGGAATCCAAACCAATATGGGGTCTTTTAGGATCTTTAAAGAGAGCTTCTAGTGATTCTTTGTTTAAGAGATAAATTGTTAAGATACAATCAAAGTCCTACATTGAAAAAATATAAAAAAGATTCTAAAATTATAATATAGAGATATCGTATAAATTTTTTTAGATAAAATTCAAAAATAAAATCATGTGGACTCAAAGTGAATAATATTGTTTAGAGGTCCTAAACGCGAGCACTAAACCATGTCCCGGAGACGTCGATTTCCATTCCCGAGCGCCCTTAATTCCCAATGCGGGTGCTAAACATGTTAAATTTTTAGAGTTTAATTTTGTCCTTAAACCATATATAGTACCGAACCCAACTTGTTCTGTGCCCAATCCGGCCGGTCCATCACCGATAATCGCAGACTTATTACGAAATAATCACATAAAATTTGAGAATCTAAGTTGTTGAAGTTAGCTAACCATCCATCCACATAGATTCTTCAATCATTAGTCAACCAATAATATATATATACATATTTATATAACAACTCAAGACTGATGGTGGTTCAAAGTGAGAAGCAAACAAATTAGGAAGCATAGTTGGTCACCCACATCAACCATACAACGCTATATAAATTCACTAGATCTGATCCTCCAATCTCACTCCAAACAAATCTGAACTCCGGCGACATGGATCACAAGCACGAGCTCGTCGTCGTCTTCATCGTCGCCCTGCTCTTAGGAACTGCAGCTGCGCAGTCTTCGACCGGCTGCACCAGTGCCATCATCGGCCTCGCGCCTTGCCTCAACTACATCACCGGCAACTCCACCACGCCCTCCTCCGCCTGCTGCTCGCAGCTGGCCAGCGTCGTCCAGTCGCAGCCGGCGTGCCTCTGCTCGGTTCTCAACGGCGGCGCCTCCTCCTTCGGCGTCACCGTCAACCAGACGCGGGCCTTGGCGATGCCCTCCGCTTGCAGGGTGCAAACTCCGCCAGCAAGCCAGTGCAACGGTGAGCGCTCTCTTTCCGTTTCGGTCGTGCATTCGTTTGTACTAACTCGTCCATCGCACGCTTATATATGGCAGCTGGGGCAAAATCTCCGACCGCGTCGCCGGCGACACCAGAGACCCCCGCCGATTCCGCTCCGGCGACACCAGAGACCCCCGCCGATCCCGCTCCGGCGACCCCATCTACAACATCACCTACGAGAACAGAGGGCGGGTCGAAGGCTACTCCGGCGACTCCCGCCACAGCCTCAGATGCTATCGCTAATAAATCACCCGCAATTCTGATGCTTTTGATCTTCTTCTTCCTCGCCGTACTCTGATGCTGCAGAAGCCAGTCGACTGCTACGATCGAGCTGTGGATCGTTGCCTATCTGTTTAATGTGTTTCTTTGAGAATTTACTGTCCGTTGAATTGAATTGTTATGGGATTTGTTATGATTGTTTCATTAGATGATGTGCCAGGTTGGTTGCTATCCAAAATAATAGAGCTTTTGTTGGAGATTTAGAGAAAGTATCGTGATTTGAATAATAGAAACATATTAACATTTAAATTCGAATTTAAAAATATTATATGATATTAGAATATAAATGATTAAGAACTCATGGATAAATAAATAGAATTCGAGTTTAACGCACGAACGATTCATGAAATAAAATATTATAAATTTGAATTTGACTTGAAAAAATTATCAAACAAATAAGAACATCTCGAAGGGCTTCTAACCATAGTGATGAAAATATTGAGCTTCTATTAATATAACAATAAAAAGTTGTACTTGCAGTAGGCATGAAAAACAAAAAGAGCATGAGAATCCTGGTTTAGCTATCCATAGAAGAACATCTCGAAGGGCTTCAGAATATCGATACATGGGCCACTATTCCTTGAGACTGATCGATACAAGTCATGGTATAAGAGTTCCCTGATACAAACATGTTCCTTGCTAAACAGAAGCAATTTCTATGATCAATCGGCTGTCCAGCTCTGCTCCACAATGTCGCGAACTTTCCGGTTGTATTCGCGTTTGTTCTCGCTGAACATGCGAGCTGCCTCGGAATTTGCAGGCGAGTTTGGATTTGGATCACAAAGAAGTGACTGCAAAGAAAGCTTACTGTAAATCTTTAGTTGTCAAATGGTTCATTATTTTAAACACTTGCAAGATTGAAGCTGGGAAGTTGGAAACAATGACGGCTAAACGAGAGAGAAAAAATGCCCATTTGAGAAAATGCAAAAGGCTCGACGATGATCCTTATCTTGGCCAATAACTATATGATCTAAGGTGAATCTCCTATTACATTGACTAACGACTAACGAAAGCATCAATGAAGAAAACAAATTTGGATAAGAAAGAAATGGGTAGGTAATTGGTTAGCTTTGAATCAAGAAATATGATCTTGTAAAATGTATTGCTTGTTTCTTCTCAAGTACTATGACTTCCTACAAAATAAACTATTTTCTTTAAACTATGACTTGCCTGTATCGAAGTGAGAATGGCTGCAACATCGTATATAGGACTCCACTGATTCTGTAAAATGTCCAAGCAAATGCTTCCATCCGCATAGACTGATAAGAGAGCAGAGGCAAGGTTTTCTAAGTGTTTTTTTTTTCATGCATTCGATGTGCTAACAACTGAAGGGGACAAGTAAACTCAATCGAGACATCTCATCAAAAGCAAAAGTAACATGAAGACTGTAAATTGTGTGTACATACTGTTGGGATGGAACATTCGAGATATGAATCGGACAGTAGGTGGCTTGTTGGGGTAGTCTTCAGTAAATTGCATAGTTAGCTTGAACGTCCCTGATGAATCATCATAACAGTAAGAAACTAACAATGTAAGGAAAAACCAATAGTGGTCTTAAAAAAGTGATGCAGTCCTATCACAACCCGTAGATAGTTTCTAAAGCGATTAAAAGAGGGCATGGAAGTTCATGCCACTACAGATTAGAGAGCTGAGGTTTTCATCAGTAAAGAAAGAACAAATACCTGTGATGTGATCGGAGGCAACCTTCCTTGAAGGAGAGGGGATTCCATGTAAATTATGTATTCCTTTAGAAATGGCTAATTACTAGAAATAACCTAAAATTTGAGATTCATAACAAATATAGCCAAAATCATGTATTACAACATTATTATAAACACTAATGGATGACGTAACAATTACAGTCAATGGTTAATCAATTGTCGCCCGGTGCCTTTTTTGTACACAACATCACTATTTATCATATAGGAGCATAATAACTAAGTGACTTCTAGCAATCAATTAGAAACCTAGGGCACACTGGTTTAATCCAAAATGAAAAGTTACAGGCTAACAAGAGAAGTTTATAACAGTTTGAGAGTAAAGTATTATTAACTAGAAAATTTAATAGGGCACTCATTTGGCTACCTCGTTGTATTTGGCATTAGAGAATAACTAAAATTCTAGACGGGCTGAGGTGTTCCAATACGAAAGGACTGCGATGTCCAAGGAAATCATAGGTTAGGTTCCACATGTAACTGATGACAATGCCATGTCTTACACATGTCTCATGTGAGAAATTGAGACACACGATTCTAGTCCCACCAGAGAAGTTAGGGGCTCATGAGGGGTTTATAAGGCATATAAAAGTGACTTAGCATACTTGCCTTAAGCATTTAAACCATTTGTTGGCCTCTCAATTATGTGATGTGAGAAACAAGGTTGAATATCGTTTAGGTGAGTCATAGGGTCTTACTCATGTTTCTAACTACATTCAAATTGATTTTAGTTAAGGGGAGAGGAGTTTTAGGATACTTATTAATTAAAAGAGATTATTGTATCCTCTCTCACTCCATAATATCCTCTCTCAAATCTCAATCCCCAATAATCTTCCTCATAATTATTAAAAGCACTCGCTTGACTGCGCCTAGGCGCAAGGCGCATCCAGGCAAGTCTCTTGCGCCTATGCGCCTTAAGCGTACGCCCTGTGAGAGGAGGAAGACATCGATCTTGAGGAAATCAATGAAATTCAACTATACAAATCTGAAACATCTTGATGATGATGATGTGATCAAGGAAGATGATGAAAGTTTTGATGATTTAGATATTTAATTTTTTAAAATTTGAATTATGGCGCATAGCGTATTTATTCGCTAGTGAATTTTATATTTATATTATTGTTTAATATTTTATGGACTATAATTTTGTTAGTGAAATATTTTGATAGAAATTCCCTATATATGTTTGAATTGTAGAAATTTATACCCATAGCACCTTACTTCGATAAGACGTGCGTCTCACCTTGTGTCATGCACCTTAAGCCCCATAGCACCTATGCGCTTTTGGGTGCTTCACGCCTTAAATAACTATGATGTCCCTTGACTAATAGTGAGCAAGAGAAATATGCGTGAAGCATTGAGTCTAACAAGTGATGATAAGGTTGAATGCATGATCTCAAGATCCGACAATGTTAAGCACTTTATGATGGTGACAGAGTCTCTCCTCTCTATGCAAGTTATATAAGAATCAAATTGTAGTGAAAAGGAAGACTAAATTGGTTAAATTTTTTAAACTCATCTCAATATGACTAAGTTTTAATTCGATTTAATCAATTTTGACTCTCAATTTGATTAAATTTTAATGGATTCTATCAATTTTCAAATATAATTTAACTAATTTCTAGCAATTCTTTTTGAATTATTAGTTTTTTTTTCTAATATTCTCTTCAATTTTTATAATATGTTGATTCATCAAGAAATGGTCATGATTCAACTCAAACGATCCTACACAAACTAATGATGAGACCTTTGCCCCCATGAAAAAGTTAAATTTGATAAGCATATTCCTCTTAATCGTTGCTACCGTATACTATTAAAGCTTGGCATAAGAAATCTACAAGAGGATGCCACTACGATATGAGACAGGAGAAAAGATAGGAACAGGCATAAATGCTCACTGTATGACTTTAATGTTTCACCTAGAGTCTAGTTAAAGAGATTCACCACTACTCTTGGTCAGTTTGGGTACAAACAAGGACAAGAAAATCATTCTTTATTTACAAAGCATTCAACTAGTAGTAAGAGATCCATATTGATTGTATATGTGGATGATATTATAATTCCAAGTGATGTTATCTATGAAATTACCAAACCAAAGCTGAAATTGAGGACAAATTTTAGGTAAAAGACTTTGGAAAAATGAGGCACTTCTTAGAAAAGGAAAAGCTCAGAGCAAAGATAAAGCACCAAACTTCGTGCAAACAGAAAGAGGGATCTATTGGATTGAGGTACTTTTTGTCAAATTAAGGAGAAATCCACTGTAGTAAACAAATCTATTGGGAAAAATTCATATGAGACTTTTTAAGATTCTCATATTGGAAAAGCAAGATATATGTGCAAGCAAGCTAGAAATATGAGCAAAAGAAACACAAGAAACAAATAACTTCATCTAAATGAGAAAAACTCTTCAAAATACAAAAGAGAATTCAGGTCATTCAAACGCCACCAATCTTGACTTCCGTTCTTTGTTCTCTTTCCACACATCCTAATAAAGAATTGATTTCTTTCCTTTCTCTAAACGACATACTAACAATAGAAGAAATCTCTCCTTTCTCTTCATTTTTACCCTTCACATCCTTTTCTCTACCTATTTGCATTTTCCATCCAAAGTATCTCCTTCAGACATTTCTAGGTGATGGAACTAGAAGGAAAAAGAAGAATAGCAAAAAAAAAAAAAAAGAAGAAGAAGAAAAGAAACACGCTTCGTGTGTTGTTTAAATTAGGGAGAAAATAGTTTACCATCTCTTGTATGAATAAATTAAGAAGAAAAGACGAGAATTCAATTTTCTCTCTCCTTTGTAGTCTTTTTTTACGCAAGTGAGAAAAAGTTATCTCTATTTGGACAATGCCTATCTTAATGTTTGTACTCAAAGAGGAGAGCTCCCAGTTATTATTCTCTACTCTGGCGTTCTTTTTGATCCAAAGACACTCATTGATTCCCTTTTCCTTTTGTAGCAGAATAAGATTTCGCAAATTTGAGGAATTGTACAACGAGAGAAAAAAGCAGCCACTTTCTGAGGAACATCAAGCCAAACAATAACCATAAGAGAAGAAGAATAAGTAAATCCTGAAAGAAAACAAATCTGACCAATTAGCAAAAGCGATCACAAGTCCAGTCTTCACAAAATCTGAAATTTTACCCAACGCATAGGTAAAACCACATATCGACAACCATTACGAGCAATACAAGTTAACCCCAATTTGATACCTAAAAAGCTCGAGCGAACAAAAAAGGGAAAGAACCTAAACGAAAAAGAAACAACTCACCTCCATCCCATGGAGTATCATCAGGGCTGCAAATCCAGACCAAAACTCGTTAAACCCTCATCCAAGGATCCAATTCACGCAGAAAAATCCAAGCTTCAACCAAAAGAAGCGGTCGAAATTAAAGGGCGGAAGCGGGGCACTCACCCAAAGATCACAGCGTTCCACAGCATGATGTTGTTCTCATGCGGCGCGCCGCTGATCCCTGCCGGCGGATCCTGCTGCAGCCTCTTGAAATCCCGCATCAGTCGCTTCCTAGCCGGCGTCGACATGGACCCCCTGTTGCTCCGCACCAAATTTGCAAGCTTTCCTTCTCCTCCTTATGCGCCACTCACTCGCCCAATCTCCATGCACCTCCCAATCGAACCCAGCAGAAAGGGAAAGCAAAGATTGCAGTATCGATAGCTGGGAACCACTTGGAAACGAGAATATAAAACCTTTTCTGCCTCTGTGCTTACCACGCGGAACGCAGAATTTCACCTTTTGTTATAATTAATATATCAAAAATAAAATAAAATATATTCATTAAAATTTTTATTTTTATTTTAAAAAAAATTAATCCATAGATCCATCCAAGTCCATAAGTCATTAAAATTTTAATTTTAATTTTAAATTTTAATAGATTTTGTTTCTCAACTGTCAATCAATCAAATGTGGATCGTGAACTTAGATGGGTTGGCTTGTATAAATCTGTCTTAAAATAAATTAATAAAATTTTAACTCAATATATTTAAATTATTTGATGGGACAGATCAATCTAATGGACTTAACACAAATTGAGCAGGGCCGTCTCAAGGTTTTATGGGGCCCTAGGCTAAAATTATTTTTAGACCTTTAATATATTTTTTAAATATAAAATTTTTCCTCGTCTTTTTTCATTTAGATTTGGGACCGACAACCAGGGGCGGCTCAAGCCTACAGGGGGTCTTAGGTAATTTTTTTTTAAAATAATTGTTATTATTTAAAAAAATTTCTCTCACCCTTTTTTATTCGGACTTGAGATCGACAATGGTGGGTTTAAAATTTTTTTAAAATAAATTAAAATATTAATTTTAAAAATAAATTTTTTATATAAAATTAAATTTTCTTGCTTTTTTAGAAGTAAAATTATTAATTAAATTTTCATATTCAAGTTTTAATAATAAATTTTTTTCAATTGATAACATTGCTAAATTATTTAATCTTTCTTGAGACATAGTTGAACGTAAATAAGACTTTATTAATTTTAATTTTGAAAAATAAGCCTTAAGACTTTCAACTTTCTAAAAACTTTTCACCCTGAAAAAACACATACATTAATCATTAATCAGATACATTAATTTTTACCCTAAAAAATTATTTAATATGCAGAAGAAAGATCAATTTATAATATTTTATTTACATATTCTATCAATATATATTTATTTCTTAATTCAATTCGTTCATGAACATGAAAATTATATTTTCATTCCATTTTTCAATCAGAATTATCTCGTCATTGATCAAATTAAATGAAGTAATTAGTCTGATTGTTGAATCATCAAAACATGCCAGCAATTTAATGATGAAATAAATCATAATAATAAAAGTCATTTTATAAAATAATAAAGATCATTTAATAAAAAAAATCATTGCTCACCGACAAAGGCGAGAAGGCCGAAGGGTTAGGGCGCGAAAGCGAAGGCGTAGGCCGTAGGCGCGAAGGCGAAGCGCGCGCAGGCCCGGCCGAAGGCGAAGGCGCACTGGCACAGGGTCGGGGCCGTCGGGCGAAGGGTGCACAGGGCCGGGCGAAGCTGCGAAGTCGCGAAGGCGCAGGGCCGGCCGGCGAGGCGAAAGGTGCGCAGGGCCGAGTGAAGGCAAAGGCCACGGCGCAGGGCCGGGCGAAGGGCTCGTAGGGCAGGGCTGGGCGAAGGCGCAGCCGCGCAGGCCACAGGGCGGGGCGAAGGCGAAGGCGAAGGCGAACGACGACTTGGAAATTTCGGTTCAAATCGGGGATTCATATTTCAGAGCGGAAGGAAGGTGAACGATTTTTAGAATTTTTTGAGAATTTTAAGGGGTTTTCGGGACTCTAATCGATTAAACCAATTAATAAATTTATTTTAATAATTTTTATTTTTTAATATATATATTGATATATTGAAAGTTGGGCCCCAATTAAAAGGGGGCCCTAGGCATAGGCCTTAGTGGCCTATGCCTAGAGCCGGCCCTGAAATTGAGGACGTAGGAATCAAATATTAATTCTATCATTTTAGATTAATAAAAATATGTAAAAATAATTATAAAAGGTAAATATTTTGGAGTTACTATAGTAATTACAAATAATATTAAAATAAAAATATTTTTAAAATAAAAAATATATTAGAAACTATTTTTTTAAAAAAATAAGGATAAGAATATTTTCAAGATAAAATATATATTAGAGTAATATTTTGATTAAAAAAATAATTTTTTGATGAAAATAATAATTAGGACCCTTTTAATTTTTATCCATTTTAAAATAATGTATTGTGGGTTCAGAATTTTGCAAAGGAACATGCTATTGAATTTTTTTTTTGAAAACTTCCTTGACTCGAAGTAGGTCAACTCCAACCTATTGTGGTCGATTTATTAGAGACATGGTTGTCAATCCAAATATTGTTTTGTTAGTCGATCTTTTTTTCCAAAGCATTGTTTTTTGAATCGACTCGTATTCTCTTTGGCCAACTCTACCTTAATATTGTAGGTCAATCTAAGAATTAATTAATTCTTAAATATACAATTCAATTTGATATTTCGCACACCAAGTAAATTTAAAAAAAATATCAATTCTTGACGTGGCACCATGTAGATAAAAAATTCGACTGTCGTAAGTACGCCTTGTTGTGGATCAAACCCTTGCCACTTAGAGGAAATGCTCCGACTCTTGCCAACCCGCTATGCCTTGGGGGCTTCATGTTTGCATGTTTGATTAATATAGTGATGGATGCTTAATAAAGACCTAATACTAGTTCGATAAATTTACTATCAACATTGTGTAATGTCATCTTAATGCAGATGTTGCAACTCACTTTTTGTTTTCTGATTAATTAACCCAAGCATAACCTAAAATTTTCTCAGATGTTAATTGGCTATAAAACTAAATTTTCAAAGTATACATGAATGTTGTATATATTTACGCTTGAATATGACCGTATACAAGTGAACCACTAGTATATCGTTATTTAACTTTTGATGAGAGAGGATCATTAGTAGTTTTAGAATTGCATACAATTGTCATTATGCATCTAAATAGAAGAATTTAATAGTGCATAGTGATAAATTGAAGAATTTAATTACAAAATTGAAAGTTAATTTGTGTAATTAAAAATTAGAGGAGAAAATTAAAATTAATTAAAAGTTTGTTATTAAAATTTTGAATATAATTTAACAAGAGTAAAAAAAACTCTAAAAAAAGGTTTAAAATCTTTTAAAATCAATAAAATTTTGAATTAAAGTTAGTTGAGAAAAAGGTATAATTAGTTCTTAATTTATTTAAAAGTCTTATTTAGAATGACAATTTAAATCAAAAGATTAGTAGATGTCCTCATCAACTAGCGTAGATTATTCTTACAGGGGTATTATTATCAATAGGTCTAAAGTCAATTTTTAACGGGTATGAAATATCCCGTTGGTTGCCTCACCTCTCTTTACATGTGTTACTGTTACTGAGCAAAACCCTCATGATTTACTCTCTTTCAAGAAGTGTGGGACCGTCTTGAAGGGCTACTAAGGTGACGATTTCACCTTTTACTACCAACCTATTGATTAGTCTTGGAGGGGTTGCTAAGGTGATGATTTCACCTTTTGCTATCAACCTATTGGTTACTAGACATTCGTGTAAACAAAGTAGTGGTAAGTAAAAATTTTATTTATTTATTTATTTATAATCCATATATTCATACCCTTGCCTACCTAATTAATCCCAGATGTGGATAGTCATCCCTTGATTCACCCACTAAATAAATCCAAAAGCGCAAGCTACTCATCCAACGGCCAACATCTTAATTTTTCATCCTATTGAAGGGAATATCTTGTAGTGCACCATAACTAAAATTCGAATTATAGATGCTTGATTAATCTGCTGACACCTTATCGCGCCCAAGAGGCTAGATTGCCAACATTGTTCCTTCATACATGGTAAAATTTTTATAAAAAATGCACATAAAAGTGAGCAATTGTAGGTCCATTAAGGAAACTCCATGAATTTCCAAATGACGAAGTTAAAAGAACACCAAGGTTTGGCCATGGTCATTGAGATCGGCACAAGAAACTACTTGAGGCACCGATTCTCATCCTCGACGAGGAACATGAGATTGTGGACATCAGACTTACGATAAAGTAAATGGTACATCATCAACTTCACTTGCAATGTAGGGTTGTTTGTTGTGGATGACAGTGATGAACTACTTGGATAGGGAGTCGAGAGAAGCGAAGAAGTAGCCAAGTAAAAATAAATTAATTTTCTATTCATTTATTTCTTATTTCTAGAAAAATAATGAAAAAACTAATTACGCAAAGATAAAAGTGCCACATTAGTGACGGGTCATTTAAAATCAAAATATTTGTTCAAATATAGATTTCATGTGTAATTTTTTTAATTTTTTTTCTCTTACTTACGTGACAAATACAAGAAAATATGGTTTAAAAGAAAATATAAACCTTCGTGTCAATTACCCCCATCTTCCAACCCCTACACTAATGCAAAAGATATCATGTGAATTATCCCTAATTCACTTAATAGTATTTGTTTTATATAATAGATAGGCATCAATCACTTTAGTTTGTCTATCGAAATAAATTCGAAACATAAATTTTGACAGAAATTCCTGTCATATTTGGTTATTTTATTGTGATAAATACATAAAAACTTGCATCAGAAATCCACTGACCTTATTACAAGATCTGCATTTTTCTTTGATCGCATTATGAGCTCTGCATTTGGCCGATCATTATACTCAATCTGATTTAAACAGAATAAGAAGATGGAAAGATCAATAAGAGCAAATAGAGAAATGTTCATAAATTGTTGGCTCTGGTAGTTGATAGGTAGACAATATCGACGAGATTAGAATAAAGTCACTGTGTTTAAATATGAAAAAGAAAATATATATGCAAAACATCATAAAATACTGACGAAATCAACAAGATTAGAATAGTTGCTACAAACTAATTAAATATTTGAACTGCATCACATTTTATCCAATCTAAATAAATATTGTCACTGGACTTGAACTAAACATCCACTGTTACCTTTTTCGATTTATCAATGACAACCTTAAAGTAAACTGGACATTATATTAAACTAACCTTGCCTTGTGAAGTTACAGGTATGATCTTGTAAGCTGCTGGTTCTAGTTTACAAAATTGGATGTCGATAAATCATAAAAAAAGCTATCTTGAACACGGGTCTAATAAACCATTTACTCATCTGAACCAATAGCTTTGTGTCAAGTTATACCTATATCAACTAATAGATAATCTTGAGTATAGCAATCTATTATATAATAAGAGCAAAATGCAGTACACCTTGCTAAGAGATGTGCAATTTGACATCGTCTCCTTGTAGCCTGAAAGTTTTCGTGTCACTTGGTTCACCTAAGTTTTAACTTCAACTGACCTATCTATTACCCACATGCGCTGTGCTTTTGTCATTATCTTCTCTTAAAAATATCTAAATTCGCTTCTTGCCTCACCCTCTATTAGATCCTAAATTGTATTGTACTTAAATTTTCACATTTTGAATTAATTTTTCAAATGTTTAGACAACTAATTAAGGTGAACTGAACCACTATTTTGAGTTTTAGGGTCAAACTGAAGTCGGTATAGGTTTAGGTGGAGCTCATCAAGTAGATATGGTGACTAGAATTACGTGACTGCAAGGTGGGTTCTATTTGGACTCATTTTGGACACTTTAAAACTCAATCAAGTTTGCATTTGGGATAGTTCGGTTTAATCATATTTGATTGAGTTAGTGGAGATTTTAAGAGATTAAGGAATTACCTCCTCTCTCTCTCCACGTTCTCTCCTCCTCTCTCATGCAATGTTGTTGCCTTCAAATTTATGACTAGACTCAGATCACATATTAAACTCTATTCCCATTGTTCATCTCAAAGAAAACTTATCATCCACTTATGGACCCTTAGAATTAGTGGATAATTTTACCTGCATCATCAAAAAAAATCTTTTAACAACCTATTCACACTCACAGACTTATTCCGAACATCAAGTATCAAGTATTTAACAAAGATTTCAAATGACAAGGGGAATGGATACCAATTTCGCATGTATAGATCAATAAAGAGCTGGATTGATGAGAAGACTAAAAGCCAGCCTCTTAGTTACATCATCATTAAGCTGTATTTGTCCCAAGTATTTAAATTGACTGCATGAATCTCATACCTCTATAGAGATTTATGCAACAATATCACTAGTAAGTTCAAATTATTCAAACTATTTTTATTGCATTGATTTTTTTTTTTATCTCCTCAGTACATCCTGCATAAAAATTGAGATTCGGCACCGACATCTCTCTAGCTAATTTAAGTTGCTTAAGTGTCATATGGCCATGCATCTAAAGAAGATAGGTCTGCTCTTGCCTCTTAAATTGCTTTCACAAGCTCCTCAAGTTTTCAATCAACAAACTAGAAGAAAAGATTAAAAGCGATATCTGAAGAACTATATTCTTACCCGCCATTTAGCAACATCTGGCTCTTTTCCTGAACAAAATATAAGCAAACATGAAAGATATGTATCACTATCACTGAATAAAGAATGAATTCATCCAAATAACTAACCTGTAGAGATATGCCTTTTAAGGACCCGTTTCATAGATACATCAATGTCAATATCAATAAACCTTGCAGAAAAAAGAATCTTGTCAGTAGGCTCATTTTGAAGTTATTCAACAAAGGATTTAGCTAGTATAATAACAAGGCTAAGTTTGTGCCGTGACCATGGTTGTTCAAAGATAAACTTTACATTTGAGCAAGACTTGCTAGTATACGAAGTAAATGGAAGTTCTAGGCATCTATCAGAGAAGTTAACTGAATAAAAAATGGTATATGTTTGTTTCCAGTGTGGCTCCATAAGCAGTAAAGAATTGTATTATTATTATATGCATTTTAAATTATATTTCAAAGAATCATAATTAATTCTAACATCAATTCAAGATCCCATGAACCAAGGAATTAGAAAGAGTTATTTTATGATAGGTCAAATTTTATTACAAGGGCTCAGTAAAAGAATCTGGTGGCGTATATAGCTATTCTTTAAATTTAAATACCAATAATCAAGCAAGTTTTATCTCAAAATAGTTTTATTCTCTCAATCCCTCTCTAGGAAGATAAATGTTCTACCATTCAAACAACGATAGATATCATCACCTGTGGTTTCAATTTGTAGTGTTTCTAACAAGTTATTAAAGTCACCCACAAGTGAATCATCCCAATCCCCTAACATCCTCATAGGGACTTTTGCAACTCCTCAAAAATCTCTATCTAGAATATGTGGGCACGATGTCTAGGAGAGGAAAGCACTAATGCAAGTGTCTCATGTTATACTCATTTGAGGCAGGTGCCTCAAACCGACACACAGACCAAAAAATCTCATTGCACTCTTCTTCCATCATTCTCTCTATCAATCAAACAAAAAATAATCACACACCCACAACTGTAATTTTGTTAATAATGCAAGTAAATTGTCACCACACTTTCTAATCTTGTCTACAAAAAGGAAAAAAGCAATTCTCAAACTATAAATATGTCAAATCTCCCCTCCCCCCTAGATCTACTTTGCAAATCTGAAACCAAATTTCCAACCCTACCTCTTCCTACACCACCTGCAGGCCTCCTCTATTCCATTCACACTAATGCACTCTTCCACTATCCCTAGTGCTCTAGAGGAATACTCCTCTAACAAAACAAAGCTAGAACGAGGGAGAGATCAGTTCTACCACATCAACACAAGATACGCTCCTGTCAAGATATTTTTCCCAACAAGACAAACTAACACCCCTCGTCATACCACTTATTCCACACCTGCATTCATTAACATTGTCATCCAACTTTGAACTCACACGTCCAAGTTTTTTTTTTATTAATCCAAGTATCCAGCTCTTCGAATTTCTGGAGGTGACCGGCCCGGCCCCACGGAAATTTCCTACCGGCCACCAAGGTAAATCCGGAAGTGCAAGCGTCTCGTCGCCCAACAGTCAACGTCTCAGATTTTTCATCCCACGGGAGGAATCAACCTGTAGTGCATCATAGTTGGGACTTAAACTGTGGGTGCTTGGGAACTGCTGGAGCGTCGTTGCCGCTGCACCGTAGCCTGGAGGGCACACACATCCAACTTTGAACTCACACAACAGTTCCATTCAAAACTGCATCATTTCATAATCAATTTCCTCGATATTATCAATGCTTGTAACAGCCCATGTCAAGATTGTGAACCACGTTGCCTCCACAAAACAATTGAAACTTTTCTGATTTCATGCTACAGGACAAGCAAGCCTTTCAAGAGGGAGTAATATTATATGTTTATTTGCAGCATCAGCAGCAAAGGAAAATAAATAATTATAGTCAATCTTGACTCCCTGAATAATTGCAATTAATCCTAATGGCAAGAACTGACTATATAATATTTGCTTAAGTAATAATTAAGTTTAATCTCAAAAGAATTATCTTCTATGCATGCCCTCCTCTAAGACGTGTGTTCTGTTGTTCTGATATCCGCACCCATGGTTCCAATTTGAAGTGTCTCCAACAAAAACAAGAAAATCACAAATTGAAATGACTGATTCATCAACTTATTTGTGCAATTAATATGAATGTGAAATTCATCCATTTCACAGTTTTCTGGACAAGCGTACCATTTCTCGTCGAATATGGAACAAATATCCTGCCACATTCCTTCTTCCAAGAATAAGTAATTCCCTTCAACAATCACTATTTTGTGTCTGCGAAGCCAAAGTCAAAAGTTGAGAAAACACAGGTTATATTGACATCCCATTCTTACATGTACCAAAACACAGCCAAATATGTATCATGTGTGTGATAGACAAGTTTGATTACATAACATAGTGCCAATAGGCCCAATACACATGGGCAAATAAGCAGGGTAATCAAGGTGAAAGAGAAACTCAAATATTCAACAATGATTCAGAAGAACTATCACTACCTAGTAAATCAAAGAAACCCTTCCAACTTCTCATAGAACAAATTAGATAGTTACACCACGTCTATTATATAACATGCTTCCAGTGGTTTCACAAAAAGATACCCAATGGTTCAAGTGTATACTACTGCTTACTCGGGTCTTATGAATACATCGTCTTCTATTGGATCACCAACTCCATGATCAAATGAAGGAGCATATGTTTGTCCCTGAAAATTCATTCTATATCTTAAAAATATTCATGTAAAGCATCACAAAACTATATGTTTTAGCCACAATGGGTTCTATCTAATGAATCATACAGGGGTACTAGATTTATTTTAAAGGAGCATATTGGATAACTTTAGAGAGTTGTGATACAAGAATAAGGGTGCATAAATACCTCCTTCCGTAAAGCATGCAGGCATTTAAGAAGCAGCTCTGGGTTGAATGTCCATGGTGCTTATTTGTATCAAATTCAAGGTCAATGTTTCAGTAATCAGAACCTTGAAATTAATTTTTAAAAAGTAGATACCTAACCTCCTCTTCGGGCATGCGCTTCCTTAGGATTCTACCAGTGCAATAAATAAATAAATCATTTTAATGTTGAAACTTTCTATGCCACAACACCAGTAAGAAACAAAAATTTGGATCAAACACACAAAGCCTTACGTCCATAGCATCCAGCTGGGAGCGGTAGAGATGAAATCCATCCATAGGAAGAACAACAACAACTTCATGAGGTGAAGCCTCCTCACCAATTTCAACAACGCTCTTGGACCAAAGTTTGTTTAAGCGGCAAGCTACTTCTGAGGCTAGAGTGGTCTTACCAGCACCAGGAGGACCAGCTAAACCAACAATATACCTACAACATGAGAAGTTATCAAGGAAATTCACTACAACGTTGAACGAAATTATGAAAGTATAATGATAATTCCTTTCCCAACAACTCTTGTAGCCTTGACTAGGTGTGACAATTTGGAACTCTTAAATTGGAACCAAGAAAATTTTACTTGTATAAATCCATAATGCAACTAAATAGTGAATAAGAAATATAAAAAGAATAAAATGAAATTTACAGCATGAAATTTGAAGCAAAATACATATGTCAACAGCACCTTAAGATTCAGATTCTTCACATAGGACCTAGAAAGGTTTGTGCTATGCAAAACCAAATATTTTGTATGAGATAAACTAGCCAAGGTTTAAAGTATCATTTGTGTCAAAGTTTCAATTCCAACAAGAATGAAACAGTTTTGGTACCATACAATGCCAAGACATGTCTTGGTATGCTTCAAAGCAATCCAAGATGAATTCAAGTTAGTTATAATCTCATCCCCTTAGTGTTGGTCCTTGACACCTTTTCTCTCATGACCAGTGACCAGCATTATTTCAATTTGAATCTTTCTCACCTTAAAGTTGTCTAATAATATTAGGTTCTTAGGTTCTTCATCACATTGAAATTAAGAATTTCTTCTTTTATGGTGACATCAATGACTATATGAAGCAATCTCATGGATTTTTTGCTCAAGGAGAGACACCTTTCAGAAATTTATGGTACTTTAAGAATGATTCAAATTCTACAGTACCTTAAGAATGATTCAAGGAAAGGTCTCTTGTTTCATAATATAGGTTATATTCTAATTATTAAGTACACTAATGTTGATTTGATAGGCTCTCCCTCGAATAAATTGTCCATATCAAATTATGATGCTCTTGTACGAAGTAATTTATCCTCTTAGAAAAGCAAGTAGCTTGTCATAGTTGAGTCAAGTACAAAGACAGAAGATAATGGACTTAGCAACATATATGCTCATTTGGATCAAATAACTTGATTATCACATTACAATTTTATAAGGTTTATGGGAGCATATCATAATTTAATATTGTCCCCCAAATAAACAATTTATATAAGGTGACTATGTTCAACTAGAAGATAATCTAATCTCTTCGTAGTGCAAGAACAAACAACATAGATATTAATTACTACTTCATTAGAGAGAAAGTGCAATCAAATAAAATTGCCAACTTGTTTCACAACTCTAACGATTAATTAGCAAATCTACAAATCAAATCCTTAAAGAGTCCTAGAATTGAATAGATTTGCAAGCTCTAAGTTTCAATAATATTTTAAAACTAGTACAAGGATGAATGTTGTAGACTTAAGAACCTAAATCTAAATACCATATAATACTAATACTAAGGATCTACTAGTAATTTTACATTAATGATTAATAAACATAGGTAGAAGGCACTACCTGGAGGTATTAATCTTTCTCCATTTCAATAATAACCACATTCAATCAATTTGTTACTTGTTACATTATGTCACCCAAGAAATCAAGGTCACTAACTGAGATGGAGCAGCAGTTGATCCCTTTGTTGGTAAAATAATACCTTTAGATTTGTTCTGTGTTATATTGATCATTATGATTGATGAAAATTCAACTAATTTTTACAATAACCAACAATATATTGGTTCTTCTCACTCATCACATTTTTGTTGAGCACACTTATGTTGTTTAGTGATTCCATATATCATGATTTTTCCCAAATAATTATTGTCACTACTCAATAGTCATATTTCACTTTATGAGGGTCCACACAAAATCCTAGAGAGCATAATGAATCAAATCTGAATTACCAAATATTGCTGGTGTTACTAAATGTGGAATCTTGGTGGTAGTTCTAGTAGTAGTATAGTGATTTCAATTTGCAGGCAAACCTTGCCTCATGTTGACTGGGTAAGCAAATTCCAATGAAATCACTTCCTAAGGCAAGTTAAGGAGCAAATCGAAAATGGAACAGGCTTCTTGCAAGATTGAAATTCATGCATAGCTTTGTCAGCAGAACAAAAGATCCTACAAAATTTATTACAATGTCAAAATTCTAGGTTTGATTTGTATGGACTGAGACCTATTTTATATACAACAAAACTGTGTATATTGTATAGTCACTCAACAAACTGAATTAACACCAAGCAGTAATTGAATAATAACACAAGAATCAATAACCTACTTTGAATTTAGCCCTTGAACCTTTCCAAGAGATGAACCAAGTCTTTCGGCCAAGGATTCATATACCTTTTCAATGGACCTGCTGGTGTCAACAAAAGCAACACTCAAATTGTAAGGATCGTCTTATAGAAGAATTAATATCCTTGCCTTTACTTCCATTGTATAGTGACAATCCAAACCAAAGAAATAGCAACTTTATATCAAATATAACAATGGAAGAGAGTTAATCTTTAAAAATCAGAGTGCGTACACACTTGATACAAAAGAAAGTAAATTATATATACACACTTGACATAAAAGAAAGTAAATTATAAATATATACAGACAAAACCAGAAAGGTGAAATTTGAACTGCAATGATTGGCATAGATAATTGAACTCTTTATCTACCATCTCCATGCTCTTATCAAACATTTACTCCAAGTTGACGTTTGATGTTTCAATTAGTCATAGACACAACTGGGTTTAGTTTAGAAAATTTTGTTAATTTATTTATTTTAAAAAAAATTTGAATTTATTTGGAGAATGTGTTGGAAGTTTTTTTGGTAACCAAGACATTTTTACATAGAATTGATCTCATTGCTGACCTATAAAAGGGCTTAGGATCCCTTGTATTGAATCATTTTTCAATTAATAATATTTTTCTCTTTCAATGAGTTGAGTTGTTCGGGGTGTTGCATCACACATTTACAAGTTTTTAAAAATAATCATGTCACATTTATATCGCCACTCACATTGAATACTAGTACCCAAGTCTGAGTCATAATACCTGTATCAAATACTAGTACCAAAATGACTTGGTCAAAATATCTTACCTTTCAGCTAGAATTGGAGCTTCTTTCTTTTGATACAATAGAACCTAAGACAGATACAAAAGGTTTATTGAAGTGAGATAGAAAAAATACAGAATATTGTGGATATACCTTCTGATTCTTTTGTTTCTGGGTAAAGATGGATGTTTGACCTAAAATCAGTTTCATGTTCCCTCTAGAAGCCAAACTGGTTGAGTTGAGAAAATGATGACACGTGACATGGTTTCTATAAACTATCACAGAACCTAGAAGAAAGAATATCATTTTGTTAAATAATTTAAATCACATATTAAACTAAAAACTCAAGTTAGTAAGAAAGCTTTATAAATGTTGGTCATTGAGGAATACTAAACAGTGTTAAATGCAAAAAATAAACAATTCAAATTTAGTACCAAGAGAACTAGCGATCTTGAAGTGAGTTACTTATTATTGATTGAGATTTACATTTAATATTTGATTTCCCAACATAGAACATATATTTCTGGAACCATAGTCTTTGATGTTCCAAGAGAAGACATTGAGCTTTATATTTGAACCCAGTACTGAGAACTCCTGGATAATGACTGCAGAATTTTTATAACCCATTTAACAGTTCTTAAAAATTAATTTTCAAGAGGAACAATAAAGTTTAATCTTGATGGTGCACTTAATAAATGCAAAAAGAATTGGTAAAAAAAGTTATTGTCAGTATACATGCTCAGCTCAAAACATGCACAAGTAAGCTCCTAATTGCTAGGAAATTCCAATAGAGTAGAAAATGGTTTGATTAAGGAAATGAAAGAAGACATGTAGGAGCCAAAATTAGCTCACATGATATACACTCATACCCAAGACAACAAATGAAGATGAGCATCGGTTGAAGAATATTATATAGCTGAGATCTCTGCAACATTTGAATTTCATCACGAAGGTGTGAAGTACACAACTATGAAGATAATATGGGGTGATTCATTTACGGAAACATTAGATATTGAGAAAGAGAGGTGTTTGGAAAAGAAGCAAGTCCTCACTAACATTTTCTTCTCTTTGGAGACAACCGTTTGAGAGTAATGACTATTTATCGATTTTCACACATTATGTCAAATATGAGAAGCACTAGTACAACCTTGTTTATGCCCAATTTTTTTTATATTCTTAAATTGGACGATGTTTATGCAAATGTTCGCTTGTTTGCTACATTAGCCACTCAAACCATTGTTGAATTCCAATTCTAACACTAGGATACATTAACACTGAATGATTTACCTGCTCAATCATTATCACCGCACCACCATCATCATGATCATCAACTTGCATATCACCTCAACTATTTAAGGTTAGTTCCAATTCATCACTCCATTATCCTCTATGAAAAGCTATATCACTATCAGTATTCAAAATAGTTAAATTAGTATTTTATTACTTCAGCTAGATATATTCTCCTCTTATACCTTACATCTTCATCTCCAATTCAACTCGTGTGATCATAGAAACTACCGATTATCTTTGAGCATGCCCGATCATCTAAACCTATTTTTCCCATTTCATGATAAATTAAAGCTATACTTAATCCCTCCCAAAAAAGTATTTTTGTCTAATTATTTCTGTCAATTCACACATTATTATCATCTATGCTAGAATAACTTTTGTATGTATTGTTATCTAATTGCTCAACAGTGTAATCCATAAAGGCTGGCTAGTCCTGCTACAGTCATGTAAAATTTTTTCTTTCTAGCCTAACTGGCAGAGGACAAGCACACAAGATATCTCCATTTCAGCAATTCACTCTTTATTCTATTATGATCTCATCAATTATCTTACTCTTGTTGACTAATAGATGGCTGCAAACTTATCTTCAATTCAGCCACAGAATGGTGAATAGCAAAGACTTTATACCTTATGGAAACATATAGTTGAGGATAGTTTGAAGAATGATCTCCTCAGTTCTGGCCTGTTTGCTAAAACTTTCTTATTGTGGACTCAAAATTTAAATCTTTAACGTTTTTCATCCTTATGGGATTCAATTAAACAAAGTGAACAATGAAAAGAAAATAAAATCACAGTTTTATTAGGCTTCTTGAACAAAGTGCATCACTCAAAAAAATGTTTCGCATAATAATAAATGGATTATACTTGAAGATGCATAATGATTACTTGAAAATATTGAAAATGGAATCAAAATCACAATGATCCTAGTAGCAGTTAAAAAGATTTCAAAAATAAACGGTTAGATGCTACATAATCAAATGATATCCTCCTAGTGTATGTAATGATCTTCTCTCCCTGCACCCTAGACTAACTTTAGTGGCATTTATATATAAATGCCATTATTGTTACTCAACTCACATGATCCACATACTAAAAACGTTTGGAACTTTACTATTATCCAGCCATCAAAAGAAATCTCGTTTTGTTTTAGCTTTTTAGCACCTTTAAGACTGCGACCGCCTGCCATCTACTGCTCGAAGCAGAACGTAATAACTTATCTAGCATAGAGTTTGTGTGAATTTAAAAAAAAAAATCGAACAAAAAGAACAAAGTTAAATCCCAAGTATCTCTGGAAAGACTGGAATTAATTATTAATCTAATCTAACAAACCTTAAATTTCATTATTTGAAGGTTTTCTTCTCCGGTAAACAGTTGCTATTAATTTCCAATTCTTTTATCACGCGAGAACTTTGTGTGTGCTTTTTTCACATTTAGCTACAAGGATGATGGAGCCGGATCGACCAACCCCACCTAATCGAGACCAATTCCCTCACCAGGTAGCTTCATCGTCCGCGTAGTCACCAAGACCTAAAGTGGGATCACCTGAGACTGGTGATCGAATCGGCTTATCGCAATGGCCAGCGGCAATGGGAGAGAGGAAGAGATTATCTTGTGTGCTGCCCTACTTCCTGGATCCGGCGGATTCCAACAAAAAGGAAGAGGAAGAGGAGATCGTACCTGGACGGGAGCAGCGAAGACCGGGGGAGGAAGAGACGGAGAAGACGGAGGATTCCATGATACTGAATAGGCAGGGATTCCTGTTCTTATACAAGTGCAGGGAGCTTTTTGATGTTTTTAGTAGATTTTTTATTTATAAATGCACTAAATATTCTAATTAAATAAATAAATTTAAATAACTCAGAAATAAAATTAAAACATATATTTAATTTATTAATATTAATGAATAAAAAATATGAATTATTCAGGATTAATATTCACTATTAAACTTGATAATATTTAAATGAATCGAATTCAAATTAAATTTAAATAAAAATCAAACTCGTAAAGAAAAAAAAGTTAAATTCAATGTGTTAGTTTATTTTATGTTCGACTTAGTTTTAGCTCAACTATCTTATCAAATAGGACTTAATACAAGAATGATTATGAATAGATATTTGTATTTAATAAAATAACAATTTGATCAAAAGTATAAGTATGATTGTGTGTCGTGAAGATTTTAAATGTTTTTTATTTTATCACTTATAATTTTATTAGGGAGAAAAGTTTGGAGGGATGGATAGTCCGTACATCAAGTTGTAGTTTTGAAGGACAATTAGCAAATGGATTAAGGAGACATTTCAATTGTTATT
Organism: Curcuma longa; assembly: GCF_044706935.1. Classification (NCBI taxonomy): domain Eukaryota; kingdom Viridiplantae; phylum Streptophyta; class Magnoliopsida; order Zingiberales; family Zingiberaceae; genus Curcuma; species Curcuma longa. Next base: position 868,005 of record NW_027435602.1, on the reverse strand, counting down.
GAAATGAGTGACAATTAGCTGAGATAATACCTTTTTTACCATGGTGAACTGAGTTTGATTTATTTTTTCATAGATGATCGTTTAAGGCCTACTGTGTAAGGGTATCTGGGATAGAGAATTCGACCTTTTTTTCAAAATAAATGAGGGATTTTTGAATATTCACCAAAGTGATTGGTTTGACATTTTTTAGCCAATGAATTATCCTATGTAATGCGCATTGACATGATGGAGTTTATCATGGATGACTTGATACGGTCAAGTTAAATGGTTATGTTAGATGGATTTATAATGAGGTGGATTTAGAGACAATTGATAAAAGATGATTGGGACATTTAAGAAATTGAAAATTTTTAGGAAGGTGGACTTTACGGTTGTTGGTTTGATATCTCAATGACATGTAACAAGGTGAGCTCATAGGTGATCGATGAAGGAAGGTATGGAGCATCCAAGAGATCAAAATTCCTAAAAACAATGAAGAATGACACATTGGATTAAGCATAGAGGCCTTGGTGAATCCAAACACATTGACACACCCAAAATCTATTAATATGATAATCTAAGGTATTTTTCATATCATCAAGCTTAGACCTCAAAGTTTGATTTTTCTAACTCTAAATCCCTAACCCTAGGGTTCTTGTATCTACCTAACATGTATGTAGAGTTAGCCATGGCTTTAGCTTTTCTATTCATTTTCTCTTGGATTCTCACAAAGCGGTCATGAAAACCCTAAGACATGATTGCACCAAAAATATTTCTGACTTGAAATTTTCTTCTCTTTCTTTTTGCTCTAGAAATAAAGTAGGATACAAAGACAATGCTAACAATATAATTTAATGTTCTTCAGAGCATTTAAGTTCCTATTCCTGTGAGCCATCCTTTGAAATAAGGATATCCTTGTTGTATATCCCTATCAGATAATATTAAAAGGTTGTTTTTATCTTTTTTAAAAAAATAGATTTAGATAATTGATTCATGTTATCAATATCCCTATCAAATAATATTAAGCGTATTTAAATAATCTCTTTTTATCAATATAATTGATTCATTTTATTTTTTAAAAAATAGATTTAGATAATTTATATAAAAAATTAACTTACTTATATATGACAATAAAAAAAATATGAATAAATCTATCACTTCAATAATTTTATAGGATTATTATATAATAAATCTGTCCCAAATATTATCTCGATTTTATTAAAATTTTATTTTTATTTATAATAATAAATCTATTTCATAATAATCAATTGAAAGGAGAACAACTTGATAAATCTAGCGTGTGATGTACAATGGCTGAACTCCGGGCCCACGGTTCTACGCTTAGATTTAGCATCTACCGATCAATCCTCTTCTCCTTCATGCACTTCAGCAGTATCCGCCATGGACGTCATGGCCGCCCCAACCAAACGCCCCGTCTCCCCACTCCTCTCCTCCCAGTTCAAAACCCTCCCCGTCTCGTCTCTCAATCCACCGCCACCGCCACCGCCACCGCCACCGCCACTTCCTAAGGAGCTCGCTGCTACAACGCTGCAGCAAACCAAACAACTCCACGCGCACATCATCCGCACGCAGTACCAAACTGCTGCTGCTGCTGTTGCTCCCCGTCTCTCACCTCAACTGCAAATCAACCACCTCATCACTTCCTACATCAAGAACAGCTCGCCCTTCTCCGCGCTGAAGCTCTATGCCCACACGCGAAAGACCGGCGCCGGAATCGATAACTTCACCGTCCCCTCCGTCCTCAAGGCCTGCGCGCAGCTGTCGAGCATCCGCCAGGGCATGGAGGTCCATGGGTTCGTCGTCAAGGCCGGACTGGATTGGGATGTCTTCGTGCACAATTCCTTAATGCAGATGTATTCGGACTGCGATGCCTTGGGCTGTGCCGTGAAGGTGTTCGATGAAATGCCTGAGAGAGATGTGGTCTCTTGGAGCACCATGATTAGGAACTATTCATGGTGTAAGTTGTTCGGCAAAGCCATGGATCTTGTCAGAGACATGCTGCTGTCGGGTATTCGACCTAATGAAGTGGCCATTATCAACATGCTCAATCTTTTTGCCGACGCCGGAGACATTAAAAAGGGCCGACCGGTGCATACATATCTGATCAAGAACAGTGTGCTAAGGAATCCCCAAGTGTCAATGCTACCACTGCCCTGATTGATATGTACGTCAAGTGTGGAAGTCTTTCTGCGGCTCGGAGAGTCTTTGACAGGATGAATGAAAAGAGCACTGCATCATGGGCTGCTATGGTTGCCGGTTGCGTTCGCTGCAAGGATTTGAGTGCTGCAATGGAGCTATTCGCGAAGATGCGAGATAACAACGTGTTCCCCAATGAGATCACAATGCTGAGCTTAGTGATTGAGTGTGGATCGACTGGAATGTTGCAGTTGGGCAAATGGCTTCATAGCTACATACTTCGGCATGGCTTCAAGGTATCTGTGGTTTTGGGCACTGCATTGGTCGATATGTATTGCAAGTGCCGTGATTTAAGGAGTGCAAGAGCATTGTTTGATCGCATGGACGAGAAGGATATCATGGTCTGGTCTGCTATGATTGCAGGCTACTCACACACCAATTGCATCAATCAAGCCTTCGATCTCTTCAGCCAGATGAAAGGTTTGAATCTAAGGCCTAATGAAACAACCATGGTAAACCTCCTTTCTCTATGCTCTGAGGCTGGAGCGCTCGATCGAGGAAGATGGATTCATTCGTGTATCGATAAGCAAGGAATAGAAATGGATGTGGTGCTCGCCACTTCATTGGTAGACATGTACGCCAAATGTGGAGATGTTAATGCTGCCTATGCAGTATTCGATCAGACAACTGATAGAGATGTATGCATGTGGAATGCTATGATCAATGGGCTAGCTATGAATGGGTATGGAAATGAAGCAATCAGCCTTTTCCTCGAGATGGAGAAGCACGATGTCAAACCGAACGATGTCACATTCATCGGAGTGCTCCGTGCATGCAGCCATTCGGGCCTAGTGGAAGAGGGTAATCAGTTCTTCAATCGCATGGAGCATGCATATGGATTGGTTCCCAAGGTTGAACATTACGGGTGCATGGTTGATCTTCTTGGTAGAGCTGGAAACCTCGATGAAGCACATGAATTGATCTGTAGAATGCCCACCGAACCAAATACGATCGTCTGGGGAGCACTTCTTGCTGCTTGTAAGGTTCATAAGAACCCAAAATTAGGAGAAGTGGCTGCAAAGGAACTGCTTAAGCTGGAACCCCTCAACAGTGGGTACAGTATTCTTCTCTCGAATATCTATGCAATCGACCGGAGATGGAATGATGTTGCACAAGTAAGGAAAAATATGAAGGATACAGGAATGAAGAAGGTGCCCGGGATTAGCTCGATCGAGGTAAATGGAGTAGTCCATGAGTTTGTGATGGATGATGCTTCACACCCACTGCATGATCAGATTCAAGCGATGATCGCAGAGATGCTAGAGAAGCTTAAACGGGCAGGGCATGTCGCTGATACGTCGGGTGTGTTTCTGAACATAGATGATGAAGAGAAGGAGACTGTGCTTAACTATCATAGTGAGAAATTGGCAATGGCGTTTGGCCTTATCAGTACCCCTCCAAATACTCCAATAAGAATCGTGAAGAACCTGCGTGTTTGTGATGACTGCCATGCTTCTACCAAGCTTCTCTCGCAGATATATGGCAGGGTGATTGTTGTCCGGGATCGGAACCGTTTCCACAGATTCTCCCAAGGATCATGTTCTTGTAAAGACTATTGGTAATATAACTAGAATATTCTTTTGTGAAAGTTCATGTGTCAAGATCATGCAAATGGTTATACAGAACTTACTAAATTGAACATAAACAGTGCTTAGCATATAGCAGGGAAAACAAAGAACTTGACCAAAATAACTTGCTATTGGAATGAAAGCAATAAGAACAACAATTCCTATGAAATCTTCCTATTGACCAAACATACAATCCGCACATATTCTCAAAGTAATCTTCAAGGGATAAAAGCCTTACTTGCTACATACTTCTCTCTAATTTATTCATCCAAGCTTGACATTGTCTGATGATCTACAATAAATGGTATAATAGTAAATCCTAACAAAATCATCAAGTAAAACTGATTTAAAATTATTCCCAAATATTAAAGTAATATGATCGACCACGCTATGATAGTTTCATCTCTAAATGTATTTATCATTGATATTTTAAATATTAAATTACAAAGCTAGTCTAAAAGCGATATATAAATAATTAAGGGTAAAAATAAAAAAAAGGATGTCTTTTTATTTTCAAATCATCAAATGAGCATTCTATTTTAATTTTTTATCACTCATCTCACTATTTTATCGTGTATATTTACTCAAATATCCTCTAGTATTATTTTGTACTCTTCTCTCCCACCTAAACCTTAAATCCTAATTTCTGAATTAGTCAAACTCGTTTTAGAAGCTACGGATTCATAGCTACTACACTTACAACAACTACGAATTTATAATTGTTATAATGCATCCAACATTTTTAATATTAAAAAATATTCATGTTGTAGCATTTATGAATTTATAACTACTATAATACATACTTAACATGTTCAAAAATCATGTTATAGTAATTATGAAATCATAACTGCTAAAAAATGAATTCAATCCTATTCATTTATCATTCATTAGTAGGGATGAACAATCGATTCAAAACTAAACCGACCTACTTAATTTAATCGAATAAATCGAATGTCAAAATTGATATCTACTAGCACCAATGCGGTGTTGGTTTTGAAAACTAACACCGCACTGTAGTATGATTTTTAAAATATAATATCATAAAAATTAGCACCACGATGATCGTGGTGTTAGTTTTCAAAATACAATATCATAATATAATAGTGTTGTATTTTAAAAATAAACATAATATAATATTAATTTATTTAATGATAACTATAAAATCGTAATGATTATAACGTTGATTTAATCTGTTTATTAAATATTTTTAATAAAATATAAATATTATAATATATCCCAAGCGACGTGAGATACTGAAAGGCATTTAGCTGAACGCGGTTAAATCCCAAGCGAAAACTTGATAAGCATGGCGTTGACCCACGGTCGCAACAAAGGGCTATAAAATGCCATCACGGCGATATCGCCCCTCGAATATCCCTCGTCCCTTATCTCGCGCAACCCCACCCCACACCCACCTTCACCTAGCAGATAATTCTTCGACGCGGGGATCGAAACCCTTTTCTGTTCGAGGGAGATCGAGGTGAATCGGAAGAGGGAGAAATGGAGGGCGACGACACGGCAGGGCCGGCGACGTGCGCGGCGTGGATCCGGGGACCGGATAAGCGGCTGCTGCTGGTGATGGGGAGGGCGAGGAACCGCTCCTGCCCTCCCGTGATCGACATCCTCGAGTTCGACGCCAAGACCGCTTCCCTCTCCCCCGATCCCCTGGTTCGTATTCGCCTCCCTGCCCTTCGCTTTCTTGTCCCCGTTGGTTCTGGATGACGTGGATGAAGAGTGATGCTGTTGTCGTAGGCGAGGTTCGTGATCAGGGATGAGGAGGGAGGCGATCCACTGGGGTTCGCGGTGCACCCTAGCGGGGATGAGTTCGTTTGCTCCACGGCCAGCGGCTGCAGGTGAAAATTTCCATCTTTTTGCAGTTTGGAGGTTTTAAAAAGTTAGGGCAATTACTACTGATTGGCACATTTCTTTGTCGTTGACGTAGATCTAGATATTTGGGGAAAAAAAAGAAGAAGCTAATTTAACTTTATCATAGATAGTTTAGTCAAACAGCCACTATTTGTGGTGACTAGAACTTAATGCAACACCATCACTGTGAAATGCATATGAGGCTATCCATTAAGTATCCTATGGAAAACAACTTCCACCAAATTTCAGTGCATGATGATTGAGATTTTACTTGCCATGGCTTTTCTCCCAGTGAGTTGCACAGGTTGCCTCCTGAATCCTGATCAAGATTTCCCGTCGTACTTACTGCATTATTAAAAGCCCATCCCTTTTGAGTTATTTCCAAGGGAAAATTCAATATGATACTTTTTTTCTTGAAAAATGACTGCTAGGTTTCAATAATGTCAAAATATCCTTCAGAGATTATAAGCAATACGACTTTCTGTACTGCAAATCCTATAATTCAAGAAGAACTAATGAGCTTACATTTCCTCAATGTTTATGCAAAAACCTTTCTTTGTTCCAGAACCATCTTTTATGGTACTTATAGATTCCCTTTTCAGCAATTTTCACTAGATCTGAGTGGATTTTGAAAATTTTCTATTGATCATCATCACCATTATTTAACCATGCTTTGCTTAACTTTAGAATCAGCTACATGGATCCTATCCCTCTGTTGAGATCTAATGCAAGACTATATCATTGTTAATATTCAAATCAATTCAAACGTCTTTATGATATTAAGTTTTCTTTTGTTTTCCTACACCTTACACCTCCAATAGTTGTACTACTAGCAAGGTTCAAAATCTTGAGTCATGTCGAAGTGTTGGTCTTTGACTCGAACGATACTGTTTCGATATCATGCCAATGTTTCGATGCATGATGTCGGTAATGGATTGAAGTTGGAAAGGATGAAACAAAAAAAAGAAACATTGTCTATGTCGAGTAGGATTTTAAATCTTATACCTTGCCCCTATGAAATGGTCGGAATATATCATTCTGATAAATTATTGAAGCTCGATACCACTCAATACGAATAGTGTCTTCTTCCTTTTGCTTCCTCGCCTTCCTTCTTCAAATTTTAATTTGTCACTAGCATCATGCATCGGAGCATCGACACGATACTGGAATAGACCGAAATTACGGCACGACTTGAGATTTTGAACCTTGGTGCATAGTGGTATCCAGTTTTAGTGATTTACTAAATTGGTTTCAACTGTTTCACCTAACACGGTATGAGATTTCAAACCATGACTACTAGTATGTACATTATCACTTGTGTCTTTTATCAAATATAATGTTTTTTTTTTCTAACTCAAGTTTTTGCTAAATATCTTAGTTAGAAAATTTTTACTTTTATCTCCTTAACTTATTTGATCTTCAATAAAAAAATTATATGAACATACATGTTTACCACCAACCTTCATTTTCTATAAAGATTCTTAACAATATTTTCTCTCAATTTCAAGCAAATCTATGATTCAAAAACGTACCATCAGTTCAGTCTCTAAAACAAAAGTATCCTTAAGAATATAATTTATAAAGAATCCTTGAATGCGTACCATCAGTTTTTTTTTTGTGCATTTCATTACCTAAATCTCTGCACTTACTCTAACTTAACATCCCAATAAATATTTTTCTCCTAAATCTTAGTTTACTAAGTTACCACAGAACTTGCAATTCCTTTTCTCTTTACACGTTCTCCTCGTCAACTATGTAGAACAAGTTTATTTGTTTGTTTATTTTTGGCTTTTACCTTCAGTGAGAAATTTCAAAAAACAGTTCATTTCTTTTGTTTGCAGATTATATGACTTAGATTATCGCAATTGGAGTATAAAAATTGTGGCCAAAGATCTTCCCGCTATCCAGTCCATTGGCATTCAGAAATGTTTGGCGTTTAGTACGGATGGTCTGAAATTTGCTGTTGGTGGAGAAGTATGTATAATCTCTCTTCCTAGACTCTTCATGAATTATAATTCTGTGTGTGTGTATAAATATATCGAAAAAGGGATATTTAGTTCCTTATGTACATATCAAACTTTGCATGAATACTAATTTTAAAAAACTTGAAGACAAATATGAAGAGATACATACAAATTTGTTGGCATAATTATGCACGAGCATTTAAGACTTGCAGATGGTTATAGCTTGAAATCTTGACTTAGGATACTGATGAATATTTTATCCATTCGTAAAATAGTCTTAGTTTAATAGTCACTTTAAAAAGGAAATAATCAACGTCCATATATCATGTTTTAAAAAAAATCAACAATTGGAAAATCAAAGGGATACATATAACTTTTTTGCCATAATTATGCACAGGAATAGAAGGGGGAGCCTTGGCGCTGCCCTTTTTTTAATTATGCACGGGAATCTAATATTGATAGTTACAGGTACCTCCTATACCTTGAAATCTTGATTTAGGATACTGATAGATATTTTATCCATGGAGAAATAGTCTTTAGTTTAATAGAAACTTGAAAAAGGATATCCATATATCATGAGATACCATCTTTGTAAAATAAAAGCCAGAAGATGATTCCATTAGGAGAATTAAGTGCTGATCATAAATCTTAAGATGATTCTGGATTGAAACTTACCGGGGAGAAATTGGAAGAGACCAAATGCCATCGTAGTGGGCAAGTGCAATGAGGAAATGGCTGTTAAACAAGTGACATGGTGTAAAGATAGAGCAGATGGTGAATGGTATCAGCTTGAAGGTTAGTGGGAAACTGAAATCCAAATTAATTAAAATATATAGATTGAATTAAAAAAAACATAAGAAAGTTCTTCTGATGTTTAGGAAGAATCTTTAAAATTCTCCCTTTTTATATTGGTATACATTAGTCTACATATACAACATGTGTAATACAGAATCATATACTGAATGTGTTTTGATGCTCTGCTACCACATCTACTTAATTAAACATTGAAAGTATTTTGCTTTTCTTTTAACTTCAGGATGGACATCTTAGAATATTTCATTGGCCAACCTTGAATTTGCTCTTGGATGAGCCAAAAGCTCATAAATCATTTAGAGATATGGATATCAGGTAAAGCACCTCTTTTTCATCACCCGTTATCATGTTTCTTCTTTTAATTGATATGCTCTTGCATATAAGAGAGTATCTGAGTCCAGCATTACTTTCTATTTGAACTTGATGCGAAGTGCATCATGTCTGCTTGCATATTTTTCAACCGCCCAGAAGTTGGACAGATTTCTTTATAACAAGCAGCTTGAAGTTTGGGTCTGCTCTATTTAATTTTGTTTCCCATTTACGTACTCTGATTGCTGTATAAACATATGGGATAATTTGGTAATATTGTTCTGATCAGAAGTGCCTTAGGTAGACGTATGATTGCTAACCTTCAGAAGCTTTTGATGCAGAAAATAAATGAGATTAATATCAAACTGTTTAAAAATTAATGCTTTGAAATGCAATGAATTCCTTAGGAGATGAAACATGATTGAACTTGACATCAAACTAGCTGAAAACTCTTGAAGTTATGACATGTTAGAGTTGCGGAAGTAATTGTTAGTTTGGAACTTCAGTAACTGATTAAATCTTGTGACTAGGAGAAACTGTTATTATTAATTTGGCTAAGAGCTAACTAATTAATTTTGAGTTTTTGATAGGTTACTTTAAAATTTGTACTATCACCAGATTCACCTTTATTTACCAGCTTAGACTCAGAATTCTTAGTTTCAACTTCTACTGATGGCTCTGCAAGAATATGGAAGATAACTGAAGGTGCTCCACTTGTTTCATTAACTCGCACTGCAGTAAGCTTTCTCTCCAACATCTTGTATTTTGTGTTTACAAACTACTGAGATCTGTAATTTATAATGCCTTTTCTATTGCTTCTCTTAGGATGAGAAGATTGAGTGTTGCCAATTTTCTAGAGATGGAACCAAACCTTTCCTATTTTGCACTGTCCAGAAAGGTAGCTAACTGTCAACCTAACAAAGTCATTACAATTACTACTAATTTTCTGAATATTTTATTTGATTGAAAATAGGTAGTAAAGTGGTAACTACAGTATGGGATATGAGTACATGGAACAGAATTGGCTACAAGAAGCTAATAGGAAAGCCTATTTCTGTTCTTTCAATTAGCTTGGATGGGAAATACCTTGGACTGTAAGTGCTCTTGGCAATTTGTACTCCAATTGTCCATACAGGTACTTAATTTTAATGAGAAGTAAAACTTGTTTCACCCCTAATAAAATGCAACAAATAATTTGATAAATCAAATTCACATAAAGAACAATCAGCTGTGTGCTGGAGGTTTTTAAGGTCATCTTGAACTCTTATATTTTCCTGGTCTTTCACTCTTTTTAGTTTTTCTTTTTTATTCGCCTTTTCTCTCTTTCTATTCTAGCCTTTCTGTCTGTATTATATCCTCTTACAAAAAGATTTTACTTCAAATTTCAGATCATGTTTGTGTTTGAGATATATGATTGCTATTGAGCACTTCTTGTCTTTTCAAGTGTCTGTTCTTGTTGACTAAAATCATTTCTTTGTTTTTTATTATTTTTGGGATAAATCTTCTTTTTCTAATGTTTTATATTTTAACTACAAATGATCTGACGTTCACATCTTCTGAGGTAGTTATAGAGCTTTGAACATCTCAAGTTTCTCTAGCATAGGGAACACGTAGGCCAACTTCTGTCAGGTTAAGTTTACTTATTCTGAAAGGAAAGAGGGATTAGTGAGAAAGGATGGAGTTGATTCATGGAAGGAGAAAAAGAAAACAAAACAACAACAATCAATTTTTATCCCACCAAGTAGGATCGATTATATGGATCCTCCTATGTCATTCGACTCGATCCCCGATTAAGGAAGAAGAAAGCAAATATGATAAAAATTTGATTATTTCCAAGTGGGGAACCCATTCCATTACAAGTAATCAAGGGATTTCTACCTAGATTCTACCAAAACTGGATCCTTTAAGTTACATAATCACTCAAAGCAACAAGGTTTGAGAGAAGTCATTTCTTACATGAAGACTAAGTGGGATCCCTTGACTTTATAACTATGTCAAATATGGTTTACCAAGAGATTATCCTGGTCATCCTTCCTTGAACCTAGCCTTGATAAACAATAATACAAAGGTGCAACTATAAGCACTAGGGTGTGGTCACTATGAAGTGGTAAACTTGTCATGAAAAAACACACACATCTTTAGTTAACTATCTTTAGGGTATTCTAGAAAGTCATTTGTGCATCACCTCTTTGAGTTCAAAGCATTTAAACTTGACAAAAGGTTGTGAGCACCAAAATTGCATCCATAACAAATTCAAATTCTCAAAACTTGTAGAGAGGAAAAATATCATAAATCAAAGAAGAATCAATTACATAGTGATCCAAATCCCTTTATAAATCACAACAAAGGCCAGTTGTAGTGCAAGGTGACTATCATAGCTGTCGGTTGTGGTTGACTTGGGGAAGACAGTGCTGTTAGGTGACGGATCTCAGCATTCCTGGTTACCTGGCACATGACATTCTCTACGGTGGTGCAAGGTACCTAGGGGTTTGTATTGTCTGTGGTAGTTGCAATGAGGGTCTAGAGGGCCATTCGGATAGTGCAATACTGGTGGTGGGCATAGACTGTTGTTTGTTAATGGAGAAGTCGGGGTTGATGTGGAAATAAAAGAGAGCAAGTGCTTGTAGCTGGTGGTTTCCAATGGTACAGGTGATATGGAAGAGGTATTGGATCAGTTGTAAACCTAGTGGAGTAAGAAGAGAATGGATTGGAGAAGGGATAGCTGATAAAAACCAAGGGAGGAGAGAGACAACTGACAAGGAAGAACAAAAGTGTGGATCAGATTGTTTAGATACCTCTTGGTGCAGACAAAGAGGGGACAGTGTGAGGAGAGAACAGGGAAACAAAAGAGATCAAGATGAAACAACAGCAAATTGTATTAGTGCTATTGTATTTTCTCCCTTATTAGCCCGTCTTACCATCATCACACAAATTCCATGCTCCGTAGTCCCTATACTCCGAACAACAATTTTACCATGAGTATGATGAATGTTGAATCAACCTGTTTGTACATGCCAACAAGTTATTATCGATTGAAGATTTTCTTAGCTTATACATGTCATTCCTTTGCCAATGAACGTTTGGCTATCATTTCTTAAAACAGTGGAACCAAAGATGGTGATATGTGCGTAGTCGAAGTAAACTCAATGTCAATCTCTCACTTGAGTAAGAAGCTTCATCTTGGCACTCCCATCTCGTTGCTGGAATTTGCTCCCAAAGAAAGGTATGGACACTGTTTACATGCTTAAAGTAAGCTAGACATACAGCGTGTTGGTGGTTATGGTTTTTTTTTGGTGCTACCAAGTTTTTTATTTCAAGACAAGAAGGAAAATATTTATCATATGCAATGCAAGATGTTTAAATTTCAATATAATAAAAAATGGTTTATGAATATGCAAATACTAACTGCTCAAATATATAAACCTGTTTAATGTAGGAATTCAATTAAACACAAAATTGTATGCATACCAAGGCAACTGATGGGTGGTAATGGACAAGTTGAGAATTGCACCATTCAGAAATTTCTTTTTCTTCCTTTTAGTGACTTGTCAATTTACACTTACAAATATTGGAGTTTCACTCTGAAGATGGTTATCTAGACAGTCCCTTGTGGATCATGCAGGGTTGTTATTTCTACTTCAACTCAATGGGGGTTCAAGCTTACCAAACTCGATGTGCCTGCAGATTGGAAGGGTACATCATTCTGTTTCATTCTTAACTTTCTCATCTTTTATAATCCTGGCATTTAACATTTTAGGTTTTGTTGTCTTTTTTCTTGTACAGAGTGGCAAATCTACTTGATATTAGTGGGCCTCTTTCTGGCTTCCCTAGTTTTGTTTTATATATTTTATGAGAATTCTGACTCATTCTGGAACTTCCCTCTTGGAAAAAACCAACCTGGAAGATTCCCAACCGCAGCTTTCACCGATCCTCAACCGTCAGAAGATGGTGCCTGGTGAGGACTCAGAGGCTTTGCCTAGATTTGGTCTACTGGCAGACAAAGACCGACAACCGTCTTGGTATCCTCTAAATTTGTCATGTTAAAGTATTCTTATTCGTGTATATGGTTATGGTTTAGAGATTGACTGCCAACATCTAATGCAACAACCAATCATGATATCCTCTAAATTTGTCATGTTAAAGCATTCTTATTCATGCATATGGTTATGGTTTAGAGATTGACTGCCAACATAATGTGAATTCTTCAACAACGATAGTCAGGGATTAAGAAGCGCAACGATGTCTTCTGGCATAGGCATGTTACTGTCTGCTCTAGGTGTAACTTGGGTTAGCACAGTTGTCCTCAAAACTGAGTGCAAATGTCTCAGGTATTAAACAACTGGATTTTCAGCTTCAGGTGAATGACAAACCTAGATATCTATCATAAATTTAAAGCTCATGCATAGCACACGTATTATAGGTTAGTTTCGACAAGTCTTCAATGATAATATATTTGCTGTCGGACAACTGATAGTGAGTTGGTTAAGACCTGATCATATGGATCAGTTCAGGTAGCATAGTCAAGAAGGAACGCTACTTTAGTTCAATTATAAAAGATATTTGATTGAATCAAATTTTAGCCAGTTCAATTATAAATTAAGTGTTTTAAATATCTTCTAATTGTAAAATATATATTATTTGCAACCTTTGTAAATAGGATAAAATAACGAAGATAAAATCTAATGTAACTTACTTTTCTAAAGGAATGTATCCTAGCTCGTTTATTAACACAATATGAGATATTCGATTTGGCAACTAAGAACGTTCTTATCGAACTTCATATTTTCTAGGATCAGTTATTGACTTCCCTTTACTGTGATATTACTTTTTCCCTCAGTGGTTGTTGGGAAAACGACACATGAGATGGTCACATGCCATAGGTGGTCTGTGATTCCCATTATTCTTACCAAGGTCACACAATAGTTAATGCAGGAGAACAAAACAAACAAAAAGAAACTCGCATACCAATTGCTAATAAGGTATTTACATGATTTGACAACTTCAAGGTTCTTACTCCGCTTTTTATAATCTAATGAGTCACTTCGAAAGCTGTTATCTGTTTCCTTTTTAATCATTTATGGAGAAACCTCTTGTAACAAAACTTTACCCTCTATTCTACTAATGACTATTTAAACTATTAGAATCCACTATCATCGACTAGAACATGAGCTCTTCAAACTCTCCTACAAGTATGCACGCTGAAAAAAACTAACTTAAACCCTGAGTATAAATATCAAACTCAAAATTGAAATATGATTGCACCAATAATTGCATTTTTTTTATATTTAATAATTTGTTAAAGTTTAAAAAAAAACCAATAAATGTCAATGCAATGCAATTCATACAACGTGACCTAAACCTAAGTCCACTCTTCGCCTAAACTCTCCCTCTAAAGTTGATAATTTGTCAAATTCATCATTAATAGAGAACAAAGTTCCCTTAATTTGTTTCTCTCTTCCCTTCTAATTTCACACTAGATTTCTCTTAATTCCAAAAATATAGAACCTCCCTAGAGAACAAATTTTTTAACTTAAATCTTTGCTCTCGTCGTCCCTTTTGATAAACGTCCCTTTGAGAGGTATATTAAAAAGATACATAAACAATATCTCAATTATTGATTGCATCCCTCTATAATAATCCTTGGAGTATATTTAAAATTCATTTTTATTTTTTATGTTTTTTATTAATCTTCCATATCCGATTAATCTTGAAGACTAACGACCTCATCAAATATAAAATATACCTTTGTCTCATTTGAATTTTGAACCTTGGTACTCTGAATTCCACTCTTAAACTTCCTTTTAGCTTTATATTCAAAGTCTCTTAATGAACTATTAGCATGAATATCAAGCTCCCTTGATCATCATAGTCCATGAAATATCAAGCTCCCTTATCATCTTAGAGCGTAAGAAACTGAGGTCATGTGTGCTCTGTATCTCACGCCGATAGTACGGTTGGGGACCTGCAATCCAATTATAGAATGCGTACAATAATCGAAGCTGATGTCACATTATCATCATGTGTTCGTCCGATCAAATAAATGATTGTTCCAATGACGCACACACATCGTATGCATAAGCAAAGCCTGCGACTTACATCAAGTAATTTCCATTTCTAATCTATAAAAGTTAGTCCGGAAGCCAACAACAATTTTTAGGTGGTTTTACGCGGTCACACCGTCCAAGTTCATAATTACAGTAAGCTTGTGTGATGAGTGTCTTAAGTAAACACAGACGCGTGACAGTCGGAAACAAAGAGAAAAACATAACAATAAAACATTTAGGTTGTAATAAGTGTGTACCATTTAAGATTTCTTCTTCTTCTTCCTTCCGTCTTCGGATTTCTCCGATGCATTTTTTAACTGCACAATAAAACATATTTTTAAAAAAATAAGAGAGAACTCGACAAAATATGAAGCAATTTATCAAATACAGAGCTGGCAATGAAACTGAGCTTACCATGATGATAAGAATACGGACAAAAACTGCAAGAAAATCTGTAAAGAGGGTCAACGCATGTTTCACATAGTCCAACTCTCCACGAGAGGCTCTCTCTATGATCACTTGAGTGTCGTAGACCATGTATCCGATGAAAATTAGCAGTCCGAGGTAAAGCTGGAAAAAAATGAATTTAAATTTTAGATCGAGGAATCGTGGACGACTTCCATAATTCACTTTCTTTTTCTTCGACTACCTCAATTTTGAGGCCAGCAGCAGATTGACCAAAGAGGGAACTAGCCAACTGCAACCATACGAGTACAGAAAGGCCAGAAGACAGCAATCCACCCAGGTAAAGATATTCTCTCCTCTTGGAGACGAGGGCGGCTCCTGAGAAACACGCAAATGCGATGGCAGTTCCGACAAAAGCAGTGATAAGTATGCTGCAACAAATATCAACCATCAGTCATGTATAAAACCCAACACTATTAGAAGTTGTTACGGCCGCATCCTAGTGCACTATTGCTCTACTAAAGAAGCACATAGTGTATTCCAAGAATGTTCAGCACGAAGTTCATCCAAACATGTATCATGTTGCAGCGTGTTCCATATAAGCAGCAGCAACAGTGCAGAAAGCAATCAAATGATGGTTTCCACCACTGGTAACTCCACACAAAGAATCAGTCGGGTTAAAGTTGGTTTTACTTTTGATAGAAATCTAGGAAGGGAAATGGAATTGAAAGAGAAAGGAAAGGAAAGAAATTTAGATAAATTTTATAACCTTTCCCTTTCGTTCCCTAATTGTCTACCCAAGTAAACCATCAATCATCCCAAGTTTCATTTGTTCCATTTATTTAAGGTTGGATATCCTTCTACTCAAGTATCTTCAGCCTAATCTTTCTACTCAGGTAACTTCAGACTAAATTGGGAAGAATTCATGCAATAAATGAACCAAACCTAATCATGGTCCTACAAGAAACCAATAGAATCTCACATGTCACATGTTATGCTTAATACAATGAAATCTAATCATGATGCCAACAGTGTTTTTGTTCCTCTTCTCTGGGGGAAGCTAGTTTGTTGCATATCTAGGTGGCATCATCACAATAACATGAGAGGTGAATCAAACTCGAAGGATACCACCTGCATTCTTTACCATTTTTCCTCTATACTTTTATATTGACATCACCAAGAATTTCAAGTTATTCAAATTATGTAAAATTAGAATTGAATGTTATATTTATTCAATAATAAGAAAGAAGAAACTACATAAGCAGAATGATATAGTCATTACTTTAAAATTTGGAGAAATCTCTAAAGGATACATGAATAAATACTGATATCCAATCATATAAGCACAATGCTGATGCATACTCAAAAAAAAAAAAAATCATACAAACCATTCCTTTGAATGTCAATATGTCATAATTCCAGTTACTCAGCTTACATCATACCAACTATTTCTTTATGTCATCATTCTGACCGTTCATTTTCATCCCATATTCCCATTACATTTGGGCTTTTTAAACACCAGATCTCCTCTTCCTCCTACAACCAGAAGAAACTACAGTCATCTTCTTTTCCTTCTCTAGGTTTTTTTTGTTTTGTTTTTGTTTTTGGACAAGGCTAACTGCAGGTGCTATTGTTCTATTTGTATTCAGTCAGATTGTTACATCTCTAGGAGACACGTATAAATTTTTAGGTAATAAGATTGACTTATATTCATCAAGTCATTGCTCTCACTTTGAAATCTTGTAAGAAACACATGTTAATGTGATACGTAAACTGCAGCTATACACTTCACATAGCTAACAAGCAAAGATCAATATGCCTTGCAGAATTCGGAACAGATAACAAAAAATTTTCACATAACTAACAAGATGGAATATCAATATGCATTCTAGTATTAAGGAGCAGATGACAAAGAACTTGAACATCTCTTGCAATATACCATACAAACCAGTAAACTTGGAAGCATACAAAGCAAATGATTTCTCAAAAATAAAATCATAATGCTCCATATATGGACACAAGGAAACAGTACCTGTAGTCGAAGTCAATGGCAAACTCAATCAAAGGGCCAATAGAGGCCCCGTCGAAAACAGATGCTGCCATCAGAAGCCCAAACCTCCTTTTCTGTTGCCAGAAAGAGAAGATGAACAAAAGGATAACGCATCTCTATCTTCTCTGCAGCAAATGATCAAGAAGAAGGGCTCACCTCTTCATACGGGGGCGTGGAAAGGAGCCACATGATGCTAACAAAGAAACCAACCATCGTAAAGAAGCCACCAACGTTCATCAGAATGTGAAGATAAGCTCCAGCAGCTGATGCAACGAGCGCACAACATAGCGTCAAGTAGACCTGCATCCCATCCCCAATCGAAAGGTCATAAAACAGATCATAATTTCCAGCGTGAATTAGAGAAAACCCTAAGAAGTAAAAAAAACGGATCTAAACAAAATATGGTTATATGAAGAGAAAATTATCAAATAATTATCAAATCAGGAGGAAGAAAAGGAGAACGAGGGAAACTAGACAAGAAGGAAAAAAAACATCGATCTATACCAGCTTGAGGTGGTTTTGAACATTCGAAGAGATCCGATCGAAATTTTTGAAGGAATCGTGAGACCATCCGCTGTAGGATTGGGATTGGAAGAACGAATCCATTTCTCTCTTCCTCCGCGAACAAGGAAAGCCGATCAAAGTCTCTCGTATGAGCGAAAGTTGGTTCTCCCTTCGCCTTTTATACGCTCGCGATAGTCGCTTCTCGAAGCGTCTCGAGGGTTCGTGCGGCTTCTAGATCAATCAATTGGTACCGTCGGATCAAGAAGAATCCGTACCAGTGACACAAGAGTTCGTTTACCTTAAATTTATATGATTTCATAAGTATTTTAAAATTAATTTATATATTATATTTAATGAAGTACATATTAATTTAGATTTAAAATTACGTATTTAGAATAATTTCAAACAGTAGTTTTTATTCAAAATGGTGCTGATTTTATATGTTTATTTAAATCAAAATTTAATCTAAATCCAATAAAAAGTATTTAGAATTTCTTTAGAATATTAATTATTACTTGATCAATATTTAATTCATAGAGTAAACTAATTACTATGGATGCAAACAAAGATTTAACACTTTAAAAATGTTAATGAAAATAAATTGATTTGAGTTGCAATTGAATTTTGGTTATTTTTTTATTATTTGCAAAGACGGTTCATAAAGATAATTGTAAGAGGTATTACTTATTTGATTTTCTTTTCAAATAATATTTCTTCACATAATTATATGCTAAGAGATTAGTATATTGCCGATTTAGTAGCACAAATTTATTTTTAAAAAATAATTATAGGTTTAGCATTGTTGAAATATGATAAACTCTTGAATAAAGTTGAGTGCTCACTAATGCTATGTTTATTCAGACGGATGAATCTTTTACAACTCTGCTACGTCATAATCAGAATAAAGTTGAGTGCTCACTAATGCTATGTTTATTCAGACGGATGAATCTTTTACAACTCTGCTACGTCATAATCAATTCACAAATCAACTTAAGGAAAAATATCTATCTTTAAAGGAAAGGAAAGAGAAGGGAAAAAAAAAAAGTGAAGCGAATCCCTAGGAAAGAAGAGAGAAGAGAATGGCGATTGATACACATGAACCAAATAAATGGCTACAAGAAGCAGCAAGTTAAAGAGACACAGTAATAGGTACAAAATATCAACACAAAGTTCCTCTAATATCGATCACCTTCACAATTGTCTAGGACTAGTGTAGTAAGATTCCAACCCAAAGGACCTTCATGAACAATTATTGTTCCTCGACATAGAATCACACATGGGAAAACGATGCATAAAACACTCAAAGATGGTAGTAGTAGATTTCACAATTGCCTAGTACTCGACAAGTGTTGAAGGGTTCCAACTCAAATGCCCATTCTATGGACAATTATTGTTCCTACCAGGACCACCATAATAAATGTAGTGACCCCAGTCGTCATTATTGCCATTCCGAACGTCATAGCAGCTGGGTTCCTCAGTGAATGTACCGACCTCCTTCGGTGTCCTCAGATTGTTGGACTCATCCACTATCTGTATGTTCCTGAAGTAGCTTGCCTTGCCAAAACCTTCTTCAGGAAAATGGCCACTGCCCATCTCTGTTGATGTATGTTCGCCCTCGAGCTGTGAATTGACCACCTCCCCTCCCCACTGAACCATCGATGAACTGTCTGCCAAGTAGGAAAATAGGAAAGAAGGCCAGTAGCCCAGGACATAGTCATTTCCAAATTGAATCCACCAATGCCCCTCCTGTGGATCCTGTAACAATAACAGTTGTGTTTAGTTAAGTTGTATCGTACCGATAAAATGAATCACACGACTCACACGACTCTAGAACAAGCAAAGCAGAAAAGTTGCTTGCACAAATGAGTAACTCTACATGTTTAGTTCACAGGAATAGTATTATTCCACTCTTGACTGAAATTTGATGAACTTGGAATGATTATTCTGCCACAATTGCTATTCCTTGATGATTCTTCTTAGCTATTCCATATATCAAACCCATGAATCTTATTCTGATGTGTTGGAGTTCTTACTCCATGAAGCCAATTAAGGAATACATATCTTATCTACTACTCTATTCAATTCCAAAAGAATATTATATTCCTTAAGAATGCCATTCCATGAACCAAATGTACTATAAAGGTACAACGCATTAGGTTTTATTAAAAGAATCACCTGTTTTCTTTGTAATTTTCAACTGGCTATTCTAAAAGCTAATCCAAATTGATGTGTGATCCTTTTTCAGAAAACTTTAAGGTGAATTTTTGAGAAGCTAGTTATTGGTTGAAATGAGTAAGAAGGATGACAGATCATGAGACTTCTTGAAATAGTTATGCTGATTGGTTTTGAATGTTAATGCCAATTGGTTTTGATGAGCTTGATTTGTACCTTCCAAACGAGTATACTGATGTCATACTGTGATCCATGGTATTCGGAAAGGGGGTATATGCTGGCACCCATAGCAATGTCATTGTTGACCTGGATGAATCCTGAGCATAGAAGATTGTAGCACCCTGTCGCTTGATAAGCATCGCTCTGTTAATTTACAATCAGAACGTTAGAAAATGTGCTTGATAAGATGGAATATAGAACTTATTTACACCAAACTTGATACAAATAATTTCTTTCTATAGAAATATACCACATTTCTTGTGCCAAGTTCCATATCTTAGGGATACAATATTGGATAATTTAGGAATCCAAAACAAAAGAATTGATCAAAACTACAGAGTGGAAATCCATAATTTTAAGCAGCATCACTTCCCTATGGTGAATAACAGTAGAAAAGAATCCAAATAACACAAGAAAAGCCACATAATGTCTTAGTTTCAAATTTGTAATTGCAGAAGTTGAGAAGATATGTTAACTTACAGTCCAATAAGTAAATAACCTTGTATTGTTATCTCCATAGAGCTCTGGACTGACCTGATCATATCACGCCACAGTAAGGATCAGCGATGAACCTAAATTCTTTTTCATGTTTAGCGACTAACCAAACACACCTGCCAACCAGCTTCAATACTATTGAGATCATCCCCAAATGCTCCCCCTAAAATCCAGAGCTGAGACAAGCTGAACTCATTGGCTTGCTGAATCTTTGGCCTCCACACGTTTATGGTAGTTTTTGCCCCATAATATTTATCTCCCTCTACATAAGCAATTGCGTGCTATCAAAAGGACCAGCAGAAAAGAAAGGCAAATGAGAAAGGATGATGAACAAAATCATGGAACCCATGAACCAACACCAAACTGTTATTCAAAATCCTTTGTTGTTTTCTTTGTGTTTAACCATACCCGGTGGCCACTCTCATTGACAAGGTCAGGGTCAATAGATACCGACATTGGGACGGTTCTGTGCTTCTTCTTCCCATACCTTTTCACAGAGCTTGCTCTCAGCACATCATCCATCTTTGTTCTCCTGACGGGTATTGTCTCCTCGGGGCACCTCCCATTTTGGTGCCATGCCTGAGCCATTGAGTGGTCTTTCTCGTGGGATTCAACATTGTTCACAATCCCTTCGGGGAAGAAAGTGGGCTTCATCTGGTATATAAACAACATTTTTTAAAAGGCATCAAGGAATCGGAACTTTCAGTAAAGAAGAATAACTTGAGCAAAGATAGAGGCAGTAAGATCCATCAAAGGCAAACCTGTAAGGTGTGGTTTCTGAGGAAGGGGTGATCGAAGGCTGGTTGGCGAGAGACATGAACACAGTCAATTGTGTCCCCATCAGGACTCTGCAATGTTCATGTTCTTCTTCAAGGCAAACGCTTACAAATCTTAGAAAATGCAAGCAATATTCAAGAAAAAGTGTCCACCTCAAAGAAATACTCAATTTCTTTGAATTTGAGTATCATCTATACTCGAATCAAACTGAAAGGTAAAGAAAAAAAAGGAATAGCACAAGAGAAAGAGAGGGACCGTGATGGTCTTAACGGGGGGCTTGTTGAGCCGCTTGAGGTGCCGCATCGCCTTCAATTTGTGCCGGGTGGCCACGGCTGAACATTCTTGCCCAATGGCATCTGCACACGATAACCAGAGAAGCGTCGCCACGGCAAGGCACACGCCGAGATGCGCTGCCATTCTTCGCTGGCTATAGATATACGAGTAAAGGCAGCACCTTTCCCAACCCACCCCTTCCCTGTTTAGGGTTTCTCCGTCCTCATCACTTCGCCTTCGCTCCTCTAGCGCGGCTGCTGAAACGCATCACCCTGACGTTCTTATCCCAAGCGGAACAGTTCCTCTCTCTTTCCATCCGTCGATTCGTTCTGCTTTCCTTGTCTTGTTGTTAGCAACATGCCATTGGCGTCATCCAGTGGAGGGGAGCAGATCGGCCAGACAGCGCGAGTGCAGCCAAAACAAAGGCACAGTCATGGATCAATCACTGCGTCGGTGGCACTTTCGCTCTCTCTACGTGTATATCCCGCTGGGATTGGAGCGTAGCGGAGAGAGAGAAAACAACAGCGCAGCGATGGATGTCGTCTTGTGCCTCGTCGACGATAGATGCTCTGCCTCTGCCTCCGAGGGTGGTGGTCCGCTGCTGCTGCGCTCCATCTCCCCCTCTCCGACCTAATTACAGTCGACTCGTCTCTTTCCTCGGAGAGAGCGCAAGCAAACCAGATTCAACTGAAACAGGAACGTCCCATTCAATCAGATTTTTTTTTACTGCTCTTTTTTTATTTTATCCATCTCTATTTCTTATAAGCACAAATTGAATTCCAAAATATTTTGAATTTGGCATTTTACTAAAGGATCCTAAAGCTCTTAAATTTATTTTAAATGAGCACAAAAGTATTATAAACTGTTTAGACTTATCAAATATCTTTACCATCGAAAGTATTTAATATTCTTAAAGATCCAAGATTCTTATCAGATTGGCTTTGTTGCACTTCTATTTTTTTTTTCTGTATATTTTGAACCTTTTAAGGTCATCAAATACTTTTATTTGATAGATCTCAAAGTCTTAGAGTTGTATCAAATGAGTAATACTGTACTCCTCTTCTACAATTCTGTTCCGTCGTAACCAATTCAACTATATCATGAGGATAACAATATTGTACTCCTAGTATGTCTATAAGTGTATTAACATTGTTTTTCCATATTTTGAGCCCCTTTGGGGAAGCCTTCTAAAGTCATTAAACATTCTTGACGTTTTAGGGACATTACCTTATCTCAAGATTTTGAATCACTGAAGGTATATAATCGTGTTAATATGTCATGATTTCTAGCTCTTTAAGTTAAATTTATCTTGTATTTCTTATTTATGCATCAAGTGTGTGCATTAAGAGTTAGAGAACTTAAAGTGCATATAAAGCTCATGGAGTATTATAGCTCGATGGAGTCGAGTTGGTTTGGGTTGTGTTTGATGACTTGGAGTTGGCATCAATGGTTATCAATAAAACGAGTTATTGATTAAGCGAATCAATCCATGGACATATTAAAAATAAAAGTATATAAAAAATATTAAAATTTTTAAATTTAAATTATAATTTAAATGGATTAAAATTAAAATTTTTAAATTTGAATTATAATTTAAAAATGAGATTGAGATACATGATAAAATTATTTCATAAGTAGATTTACGATCAAATCCGCATAGGCGCCCCCTGCCTTCACGTCGGTCTCTCCCGACGGAAGCCTATGCGATCGGGCTATATCCTTTCCTCACCCACCGCCGGAAGTACAATGCTGCGGCCTCGTTGGTTTATCACCCGTCTACCGTGATCCAAACATCAATGGCGGCGAGGGTTCCCTTCGACGACGAACTAGACTCCTGCGACGAGGTGGAGAACCGTACGCTCGTCCCTAAGAACGACACCAAGTCTCCCCGCCTCAGTTCCGCTCTGGAGATCGGCCAATCCCCTGATCGGATAGGCGGCCGCCGCTTGTTACCCTCGAGCCGCTGCTGCCTCGTTGTCCTCCTCATCGCCGTTTTCCTCTCCGTGCTCCTCGCTCTCCTTTTGTTCCGTGGTGGCTATACTGTTCATGCCGACTCCCTGCTCGACCGAATGCGTGAGTCCGAACTCCGTGCCCTATATCTCCTCAAGAGCCAGCAATTGGCCCTCCTCGAGATCTGGAATTCCACGCGGGCTGTGGCAACCGACGTTGCTTCCCCCGTTCCATCCGCAGTGAATTCCACTTCCGTGACGACTAATCTGCCAAAGCTCGAGTCTCTCGTTGAGTTTCAGTTAGCCTTACTCGAGCAGATTAAGATTAACAAGGAGATCCAGAATGCTCTGTTGTCTTCTCACGAAATCGAGAACATGACGTCGGGCACTTCGGATGATAATTTGAACCTGGGGGTATTTGGTGCTGGAGTCGATTTGTGCAAGAAAGTGGATCCACTGGCAAGTAGGAGGACGATCGAGTGGAAGCCGAAGAAAGATCGGTACTTGTTTGCAATATGCTTATCCGGTCAGATGTCCAACCATCTGATCTGCTTGGAGAAACATATGTTCTTCGCGGCACTTCTTGACCGTGTTCTGATCCTTCCAAGCCCAAAATTTGACTACCAGTATGATAAGGTGTTGGATATCCATCATATAAATGAGTGCGTAGGTAGAAAGGTATCGATCACATTTGATGAGTTTTCTGCAGCACAGAAAAACAAGATGAAGATCGACAGGTTTATTTGCTACATTGCATCACCACCTTGTTACTTGGATGAGGAGCATATGAATAGGTTGAAAAACCTGGGGCTTTCTTTGGGTAAGATTGAACCTGCTTGGCCGGAGGATGCTAAATTGATGAAGCAAAAGAAGAGGGTCGTTGGTGATATCATGCCCAAATTCTCATCAGATGACGAGGTTATTGCAATTGGAGACATGTTCTATGCAGATGTGGAGGATGAATGGGTGTCACAACCAGGTGGTCCACTTGCTCATAAATGCAAGACAGTGATTCAACCAAGTCATCTCATTCACATCACTGCGCAGCGGTTTGTGCAGACCTTCTTGGGCAGTAACTTCATAGCTCTGCATTTCCGGCGGCATGGATTTTTGAAGTTCTGGTAAGCTTGCCTTTTACCATGTGTTTCATTGTTGATTTTTGTTATTGATTTTATCGACAATTCACAGCTATAAGAAAACGATAACAGTTATTAATTCTTTTAGAATTTTGGCATAAGATTGCTGAATCTTTATTTATTTACACTTAGTTGCATACCTAGGATCTTAAGTTTGTAGGGGATGAATGATCTTTTTTCAACGGGAATACATATTATATTAAGGGATGATTAGGAATTTTGAAGAGAGAACTTGATAAATTCTAATTTTATTCCATGGGATAATCTCATTTATCTGTTATGATCATGATTTTGTCTTAAATGTTTCTTAATCTTTTCAACTATAATCTTCATATTTTTTTCTGCACAATTCCTTTATCTATTTGATGCCTTACTACTGCTACTCATCATGCTCATGTCTTGGGTTTTATCTTTTTTGACAATTTGGCCCTAAAATCATAATTTTAATAAAATTCCACCATGATAACCCAGATGATGCTTTCACTCTCATGGTATCTTCCAACCACTACCATTTAATTGAATCATTGACTGTTTGCAGATTTTGGTGTAAAACATTGACTGTTTTACATGTCGTTGTTTAGTCAGATTTTTGTGTCACAATATGGTTGAATTGTGCAAATATTTTTATTCATGAATTCATCTCTTAGCTTAAATAAAATTATTATGCCTAATTCTTATACCAAGATATAACATACCTCAATAAGACTGCAGGATATAGCTTCTTGTTTAAAAGAATTTGACTATGGCATTGTTCTCTTTTTGCTGCTCACTTCATAGTTCTATCTAATCAATGATTTTGACATAGCTTAAAATGTAGTAAGATCGGTAGAGATGTATAGTTGTTTTGTTTGACAATATTTAACTCTTAATAGTTGAATTTCTTTATAGTTGGCATTTATAAGCAGTAGATGTGAACATACTATGTACCTTTGTTTAACACAGTTAATAATGTCAATAGCTTTGAACTTCCTAGAAAAATTTAAAACCAAAATTTCTGGTCAGAAGGAGTGATCTTAAATTGTCGTCATGATTTGTGAAGGCTCTTTAAGGTAGCACATCTTTGTAAACTATAACTAAGACTTATAGATGAGAGGAATCTGAAAAATATGAAAGAATCCATCGAGTTCCACAATATACTTTAGAACGAATATTCCCATTGATTTATGATACAGTTGCATTGTTGAAAATTATTCTTCCATAGGACAATATCATCAACTTCCACTGAGAAACATTATATACCAGTTCCATAGATCTTGTTGTGTCATTGTTATTGCTGTATCATATTTAATATTCTTTAAGCTTCAATTTGAAGCATTATGAGTAATGAATTGTTAAGAATGGACTGTGTTGGCAAGAATGGACTCTAGTAGTGGATTGGACTTGTTGGATTCTAGGATGGTTTTGATTACAGACTTCAAACACTTACCCTGTAATCTAATAGCCTGTTTTGTCCATTTGTTTTGCTATTTCCTGATCCCTAGCAACATGAAGGACGGATGTGATCTGTGTGTTCATGGCCTTGTCTCCCATACACACGCATCTCCATTGACAAATTTAGGGAACTGCAAGATCCAACCTCGTTCTTCTAAATTTAGTAGCAACTCTGCTGGCGGATATAGTTTCTTGTTTAAAAGAATTTGACTATGGCATTATTCACTTTCTACTGCTCACTTCATGGTGTTGTCTAATTGGTGATTTCGGCATAGGCCTAAAAGGTAATTAAGCTTGTGTGTTTAAATCACCTAGTTTTGTTTGTCTTCTTATGCTTGTGTGCTTTGTTTGTATGTATGCTCCGCTAATTATTTTTGTAGAACCAAACTCATGAACAAAGGAAAAAAGGCTATTCACCTCTCCCCTTTAGCTAGTACCTTACACTGCCAACACTATTTAGTATAAATGAAAGGTGAAGATTTTCTCCTCTAAATATGACTTGGATCCCTATGTTTTGGGCAACGTTCAAAATCTATTATGAGCTAGAATTTTGATTTGGCCAAAACAAGACATGTTAGTGGTGCCAAGAGCCATTGAGGTGCTAGTTGCTATGTCGAGCATTAATCCTACTCAAAGGAGAGGAGAACGAGGTAGAGGAGGAGAAAGGAATCACATGCCTCAGCACATGTTGGGAAGGAGTAGCATGCCTTGGAGTGCGTTGGGACCGTCTTGTAAAGGCTCACGAAGCCTCATCATTGTTGGAACTACTTCACCATCATCCAAAAGACTTGCGAAGCTTACGTGAAGCTTCACTATCATTAGAACTACTTCGTTGTCATCACAAACCCCTACAAAAGCCTCATTATTGTCTATTAGTGGTGTCGCCATGGTCCCGCAACCTTGTAGTTGTCCCACATGCTAGTTCCCATGTGGAGCAAAATGTTTCATGGGTGTGGATCGACATTGAACAATTCTTCACCTTGGTTTTGGGTATACATTTCCCAATCATGTCGAGTGCCAGTGAGGTGCTAGTGGCTATGCTGATCACCAAACCTAGATGAAAGAGGGGAGAATAAGGTGGAGGAGAAGGGAATCACAAGCCTTGCCACACGTCAAGAAGGAGTAGCATACCTCCCTATGCATCAAATTGTCTTGGAAAGGCTCGCGAAGCCGCATCATTGTTGGAACTACTCCGCCATCATCCAAAAGACTCATGAAGCTTCATGGGAGCTTCACTATCATCAGAGCTACTTTGTAGTCATCGCAAACCCTACGGAAACTTCACCATCATTTATTAGGGGTGTTATTGTGGCCCCAATCACATAGTTATTTCACATGTTAGCCCCCGGGCGGGAACAAAATGTTTCACATTTGTTGACCAACATGGAACAATTTTTCACACCTTGGTTTTGGGTAGACATTTCTCACTCCACTGGCTGTATCCTTACTAGCAACATTATCATTTGCTGCTTGATGTTATTTTCTATATCCTCCCTGTCACTTTGAGGCCAATGTCAAAGTGAAGAAGCTATGGGAGTGGAAATCTTCGGATTCTCATTGTCAAACAAATGAGAATTTAAGTGTCAAACCATTGCCATTGACCTACCCTTGTAAAATGGTTGCTATATTATTATAGGAATAAAAGCGTTGGTTCATAATTCTGCCCTAAAATTTGCCATGGGAGTCTTGGATCACAATGAAGTTAATCCTACAAGGAGTTGGCTTTTGTTAAAGAATCTATTCATTTAAACTTTGCTAACTATTGGGATGGCAGCAAGATACTCCAGGTTGGGTGGGTAGTTGAGTATTTTATCATATGTCCGATGGTATTGGCTGAAAAAAAAGGATGGTAAGATCAATAGCTACACATGGCCTGTGAGTGTAAATTGTAGGGTGCTTGTCACACCTAACTACTATGAAATAGATGTTTTAGCCTATTTGGTCATTTTCTAACTTCGATCTTTGTTGTTAATTTGCAGCAATCTGAAAGAGAAGAGTTGCTTTTTCCCCCTTCCTCAGGCAGCGGAGTGTGTGATTCGGGTTGTTGAGAAAGCCAATGCGCCCATCATTTACCTATCAACAGATGCAGCTAGCAGTGAAACAAATCTTCTCCAATCTCTAGTTTTCTTAAATGGTAAGCCTGTTCCTCTGGTCCAGAGGCCAGAGCACAATAGTACCGAAAAGTGGGATGCATTACTGTACAGAAATAACTTAGGTGGAGACAATCAGGTGAACAATTTTTCAGTAAAATTGCTTGTCATAAACATGACAGCATATGAACTTTCACATTTCTCATCTTCAAACCACTAACCCATGGTAGTTGTTTGAGTTGTTTGGCAGGTTGAGGCAATGCTGGATAAGACCATTTGTGCTTTGTCATCTGTCTTCATAGGCTCATCAGGTTCAACATTCACGGAGGATATTATTAGGCTAAGAAGGGGCTGGTCATCTGCTTCTCAGTGCGACGAGTACCTATGTGAAGGTGAGATCCCCGACTACATAGCTGAAAATGAATGAAGGCAGAACAGTTCTAGGCTGCGGAACGTTTCTCCCGATATTGAAGCTCTCATTCCAGTTCATGGTGAGTATTTTATACATCATTGTAGATCATGCATTAGGTTGCTATATAACTGTCAGATTGGATATGAAGTATGCAATACCTTTCAATTCTCTTCACAAACTACACAGAACTTCACTATTTTTACAATGTCGATTTGTTTAAAGCGTTTCAAGAGTTAAATACTGTATCTGAGAATTGTCTTCCAATTATTTCAATATTTTACAAAGAAGTTTGGCTGAAGAGTGAACATCAATACTCCTGTTTCATTGTTTTGTTTAGCTTTCTTCTGTGCAATCTGTGGAATGAATAAATAGAAGTGTTGATGGATGAATGGCCTCTCTGTTGGATTTATTTAGGAGATGCTTAACTTAATTCCGCGTGAATTGTCAACCCTATATCCGGCTTCCTCACGCAACCAATTAGATCGTCCTAATTGCATGGCTCACCCATATGCCCTGAATGATGAAAAACAAACTCTTTCATTTTTTTTATTTTTATAATTGAGGTATTCAAACCTAATTAAGTTTGAAGGTGGATGACCTTCTTCTATTCGTCCATTGAGTAAATCCGGAAATATTCTCGATAATTCACCTAGCAATTGATTTGCACAGCCAAAAATCCATTATAAAATTTGCTCTTGCCTTAGTTGGATTTTGAACGTAATTCTATGAATCCACCAAATATCTTGCCGTTGCATCATGCCTGAGGAGGGAGGCGCAACTACATTTTTCATTTGCATAAGAAATTGATTTATATCGTATTCGATCGTGATATTTGCATAAGAAAAATGATCTCTTTTATTACTATCATCAAAGCTACTGACCCAACTCAAACACTCCTTGTCTTATATTGATCTCCAATGGATATTTGAGTCATCGAGGCACATTAATTTACTTATGCCAAATCAATTACGCAAAACCAATCTCATCATATCACATCAATTTGGTCGTGCCAAGTCAAACAAATCTAATTCAACCTCATCGAGTCACAAGCTCTATGAGCTTTATGCACATTGTAGGATTTTATTTATTTACATTCGCAAGTGCATCATTGGACATTCTACACCATCTCCTTGGGTTAGAGATATCTTAAAATTCAAGGGGTTTTCCGATAAATTAGCAAAGTTATCTTAAACCCAACCCCTCCGCCGTCTTTTGCCTACTCCCTTCGCTGCAGAACTTGGGTTGGGGCAGGCGAAGAACACCAAACCGAATCTCCTCCTCTTCTTCCTCCCTTCACATAGCTCAGCGGATTCTTCACATAGTTCAGGCGAAGAATGGAAGTGTGATCGATCCATTTTCCCCAATGGAATCCAACATTTTGGCTTACAATCTCACCTTTCCCCTCGTCCCGCCCTCGTCGCCCTTCTTTCGTTCACGCCTTCCTCCCCCTCTCACATTTCTCCGATCCAAGCCTCGTCGATTCCGGTTCCGTTGCGGCGTTAGACCCGTCGCCGCGCTGCTCCCGCCGCCAAATCCATCCGTTCGTTCGTCCACAACCGCCCCCACCCTTCAATCGGAGGAGAAGCTCCAGAATTTATCGAGATTATACGATGCTCTTCGGTGCAGGGTTGGAAAGCCGCTAGCTTTCTTGTTCTTCTGTGCGGCTATTGGCTTCCTTCCTGTTCCGACGGCTCGAATCCATGCCTTTGCGGCAACTGCTACCGTGGAGTTGAAGGAGACAAGGAAAACGGCGAGAGAACGGAAAGGTGCGGCTTTCAAGGACCATGAGTTTTCTCAATATACCAGAAGGCTGCTCGCTTCTGTTTCTGTCCTCCTTCACGGAATTGAGGAGGTGGAATCCTCAAAAGGAGACATGGCCGGCGTCCAGGAGGCTTTGAAGGTTGTGAAGGAGAAGAGGAAGGAGGTTCAGGAAGAGGTTATTAGGAAGCTTAATACGGAGTTGGAGAAGTTGCAGAGGGAAAAGGCGAAGCTGACGAAGCAGTCTGAGGATGTTATGAACTCTGCTTTAGCAGATAAGAAGAAGCTGGACGCTTGGTTGAAAAAAGGAGGCGGTGGTACTCGTAAGAGGGGAAATGTACAGGCCCTGGAGAACAGCTTGGATGCTGCAGAGAAGGAATACAGTGATCTTTCCGACAAGATTGCTGACATTGAGGATATGATTTCGAGGTGGGAAACACTGACTTACAGCATTGCTATCAGGGAGCTTTCTTTCATTGAAAGGGAGTGTGAACTTTTAGTGGAGAGGTTTGGGCGTCGGTTAACACAGGACAGTGCTGAAAGGTATTTCGAGTCCATGCCTACCTATGCTTCAGATTTTACTAGCAAAAGTTGGTTTTACTAAGTGCTATACTGAATAATATCACCGAGCTTCAGAAGTCGTTTATTATTATTATTTTTCGATTTCATCAAGGATCCATCTACTACCATGCCTTTTAGCGATCCTATTGCTTAATAATACTCTGCTATTTCTGCTTTGAAGATTTCTAATTAATAGCATTATTAGCTAAAGAAATTATCTAATTTCTCCACTGCCCATCTTTTTCCTTCACATTCAACTCCATTCAACTAATGTTTTCCATATTTGATCTTGGATGATGTTTTTGCAGCATCTGGCAGTGCTTCATGTTGGGCTCTTTACAATTTTTTATGTTAACTTTGTTGTATCATTGTTTAAGCTGATAAAACTGCTTTGTATTGCTCATCATATGTCTATTCAGAAAGTGTGTGATTAGTGAAGAGCTAGATTTGACATGTGGATGATGTAGCCACACTTATTGGACATGTGGTGTCCCAATGTCGAGCCAAGCATGAGCTTTCCTTGTTATATTGGTAGGGAAAATGCGATCTTGGATCCTATAACACTAGTTGACAAAAGGACTGACACCTTCTTGTAGTTTGAGCTTTGAGCCCTAGTTTTAAAACAAAATCCTGTCTTGGCTGGTTCTAGTTTTATAACAAACACCTTATATCTGTATCTATTTCTCTTTCAGATCCACTTGTATCCATCTAACTTCTAAGTCCAACTTTCATTGAATAATCACATTTATTTTTGGACATACAAGGAATTCAATTCCAATACCAAATTGTCCTAGAAATAGTTGTTGTTGTTTTTTTTTTAAAAATTTGGATCTTAACATTATAACTTTACAAAGAATCAATGCTCTCATCTAATGCTTTAAACTTATATTGGTATTATTAAGTATACCCATTTCTTGTGTTGCCCTAAAATTTTAATTCACTATATGCATACATTTGAAGTTACATAAGTTAAGTGGAAGAGGATCAAGTTGATCTCAATGCCATTTGGAGTATGCTAAGTCTCAACACAATAATACCAAAACTATGCTATTCCAATTGGAAATGAAAATTTACATGAAATAACACTTTAAATCTTGGTCGATAAGTTATATTGATAAACCATTATCTTTATTATAAAAGTTTAAGATACTAAAAAAGAGTTCAATCTATGTCTTTAATGCCTTTTCATGTTCCAACAAACGAATTAGATTTAACTAGCTCAAGCCTACACTTAACTAAGTTAATAGAGTTGGGAACATAGTTTGAAATCTAGTATTGTGCTGAATGCCACTTTAAAAAGTGTCATTCTAATAAATTATTCAAACTGGATGGATAGCATAGGTAATCTTTTCTATCCTCCTATTTTGATTGTTCGGTTGCACTGATTATATACCATGCTAACAATTGACACACTTTGACATGCACCAAGATGAATTTAAATAATGTTTGTTATTTTTATTTGTTTATTTTCTAAAATTTTAATTCAATTTATTTCTAATTTATATAGTCTTATTTTAAAAGTAAACAAGTTAAGTAGAAGAAATTAAGGATCAAAACATATATAAATTATTTTGCAAGTAAGGGAAATAAATATATCTTAGACAACATATCAAACCTTTATCCCACTAAGTGAGGTCGACTATACGAATATTCTTATGCCATTGAGCTTTATCCTCTATTATATCATCATCTATATTTAAATAAATCAAGGTTTAAAATCTTAAGTCGTGTTGAAGTTTTTGTCTTTGATTAGAATGATATTGTTTTGGTATAGTGCCAATGTTTCGATACATGGTGCCGGTAATGAATTGGAGTTAAAGAAGAAGGAGATGAAGCATAGGAAGGAGTCTGTGCTGAGTATGATTTTAAATCTTGTATGATGTTGGGTGAAATAGTTGAAATATATTATTTTGAAAAATTATCGAAACTCGATACCACTTAGCATAGTCAATGTCTCCTTTACTTCATCTCTTTCCTCCTTTAATCTCCAATATGTCACTAACACTATGTATCGGAGCGATGGTACGATATTAATAATATCTTTCTAATCAAAGACCGAAACTATGATACTGCTCGAGATTTTGAACTTTGTTGCTGAGTGGTATTGAGTTTTCAGTGATTATCAAATTGATACGTGTTGACCGTTTCATTTAGCATGGCATGAGATTTCAAACCATGGAATAAATTTTGTCATGTTTTATTGAGCCAAGTCTTTTTTGGTTTCCCTTCTCAATTAATTTGCATATTTGTCATGGTCTCACATTGCCTAACTGAGATATTTATTGGTCATTTAAGTACATGTTCATATTATCTTAAATGTGCCTTTCAGAGTTTTTGCTCAATAGGTACATTTTTTATTTTTTTCTCTAATATTTTTATTTCTTATCTTATCCATTTTTGTGTGTTTGCACATCCATCTTAACATCTTCATCATTGCGACTTAGCTTTTGCTTGTGCAGGTCTGACTGTCGTTTTATAAAATTTTCCTTTAAGTTGTAGAGGTACCTTACGATTACAAAGAACACTTACGCCCTCTTCCATTTCAACCATCATACTTGTAGACTATGTAAAATATCTCTATCAACCCTTCCATACTTTTGCAAAAATAAATTTAAGTACTTAAAGCTCTCAGTTACAAAACTTGTCATCTTCTATCTTAACAATTGCTATACTATGTTTACTACTAAACTTAAATTCTAAATATTATGTCTCTATTTTACTAAGTCTAAAACCTTTTGTTTTCAATGCTTCCTACCAAGATTCGAGCTTAGCACTCATCAACCAAAATAATATTATCGGTAAATAACATACACCATCGAAACACATCTTGCATTTGGTTAGTCTTCACTCTTGTCATTATATTCTTATACATATCTTTAATTATTTTAATATATGTTGCGCTAACTCCTTTCTTTTCTAGAATTCTCCATGTTATTTTCTGACTTTTTCATAAACTTTTTGAAGGTCAGTGAATACCAAGTACCAATTATTGCTTCTTTTTTGATACTTTTCTATCATTTGTCTGAGTAGAGAAATATATATAATTTATGCTTCATGATAACTGAGAATAGTTTCACACAACTTGTGGACATCTTAACATAGTCAATAATTTTAATTCTATTTAAAATTATTCAAAGTTGTTTATGTCATCAATTTTTATAATTTGTTGGGTTTAAAAGTTTGTTTAGTTTATATGTTGTAGAAATAAGTGGGTACCTTTTTAAAAGAATGTTTAGTTTTTAGAAAAAATCAATTAGAGGTTTTATTAGGATACTTAGAAATTTGGGACAAGTTGGACCTTTATTTTATGAAAAATAAGCCATCTAATTGATCTATAAAAGGGGTTAGGATGTATGTATTAAACATTTTGAGATAATACATTTTCCAATTTTATTTTTTTTGGGGGTGAGAATTGTTTAACTATTGTGTTATGTAAAATGATATCAGAGCCGAATTTGTAATTCGATGATTAATCATTTCCGATCTATCTTGATCTCTATTCATACTCCATCTATTGTTGCTTTTCATTTGCTTTTTTTTTTCTACTATAGATCTGCCAACCGCAACCTTGCCATAAGTGGTGTTGCTCTATCTTCTCCACCACTATTGCTCGTCTCCCAATCATGGCTATTATCATTTTTTTTTTCTCCATGGCCACTTATACTTCTCTGAATACAACCAACTCGGTTTGCAAGTAGAGGAGATCCTGCTTGCCTACAAACTTCATAACACAAGTTCTATAGCAAGGAGACTTACATCAATCAACTATTGCTGTTTTTTTTTTGTTGATTTCGTTCTTTCTGACGGTACATAGATTGGAGGTGCAAATTCCACAGCATGAAGGCTTGCATCAACCTAATAATATTGTTCCTTCTTTGAAAATTATTAGTTAATGTAGTAGGTGAAGCTTGTTTGATCATCTCTTATTACTTGGGTATTGCAACATTATTTCTTCATTATTCTATTTCTATCCACTTCATCATTTTTTATTTAGTTTCCTATTTGTTTTCTTAAATTACTGCATATCTTACTCATTACTTATCTAGCCTCCACATTGTTATGATGAAAACCTCCACAGAGGTAGATATTAGGTGTGAATTTGTGGAAGACAAGCTTAAGACCTTCGATTTAGAGTAGAAGACCTAAATCATTTTAAAGTTTATTTTGCTAGTGTAGTCAACAAGCTAGAAAGGACACTAGTCCATGGTAGACCAAACATTACATGTAGCTCCAAGACCACCTAGGCATCATTTTAACTGAGATCACCTTTCTATTCTCGATGAAGACCACTTTCTGGAAACTCAAACTCCACCTAAAACCATACCATAACCTAGACCAAACATAGATACTACTCACTAAATTGGACTAAATGCCCTAGCTTCGACGACCAACTAGAACCAAACACATTCCTTGATTGGGTGCTCCTTAGCAACGTTCGAACTTAACTTTTTTGATTATGTGGTGTCAGTGTCAGATTTGTTATTAACTAATTTCTGTTAATTTAATCCTGACTATTTAATTTTTGATATGCTTGCAGTTCATTAACACCTAATCCTATTTTTTTGCTTATGTGATTGTTTAGTACGCTCACTTTAATAGCTTGTACGTGGCAGGTTTACTTCAGTCACTTGAGGGAGTAATAATTCCCAGAAGTGATCCTATACTATTAAGTGTTGTCAGTGTCAGATTTGTTATTAACTAATTTCTGTTATTAATTTAAGTGTGGGAAATTAAGAATAAAAGTTGGATGACTGCTTTTGGACTGCTAAGTAGTGTCATATTAGTCGTTCATTATTTTTTTGTTAATTAATGTAAGTTCTGAAAAGTAATAATCAAAGTTGGACCTTATCTTTTATGTCATGTTAGCTTGATGCATGGATGAAGCTCACCGCAAGCTATTATATCTTTGATGCCTGTCCCTAGGAAAATATGCACCTTGCAATTAGTTGTAGAAGTTTTTCCTGATTTTATAATCATGTTTCATTACAGTTATTCCAACATGACACATAGGCTTTCGAGAAATGACATCAGAAGAGATCTAGAAACTGCCCAAAATGACTACTGGGAGCAAATGTTATTGCCAAAAGTTTTGGAAGATGAAGATCCTGAAATTTATTCAGAAACTGACACCGTAGGTTTTGTTTCTAATATAAGACGAGCTCTAAGAGAATCTAGACAGATGCAAGAGAATATGGAATCTCAATTAAGACGAAAGCTAAAGAAGTTTGGTGATGAAAAATGTTTCCTTGTTAGGACTTCCGAGGATGAGGTTTTAAAGGGTTTTCCAGAAGTAGAATTGAAATGGATGTTCGGTCAGAGAGAATTTGTTGTTCCTAAGGCTATCAGTCTTCAATTATTCCACGGATGGAAGAAGTGGCGTGAGCAAGCCAAAGAAAATTTGAAAAAAGATTTATTACAAAATATTGATCATGGTCGGCAATATATGGATAAAAGAAAGGTACATTTTTTTTTGTAACACCATTTTATGCATTATAATCATCATGATGGATTAGATTGTATTTGATATTTACAAAGAATAAATTTTTATATATCATATATATTTGAATAAAAAGGAGAGCTTTGATGTAATGGTAAAGTTGCTGCCGTGTGACTTTGTGGTTACGAGTTCAAGTCGTGGAAACAATCTCTTGTAATGCAGGGTAAGGTTGGATACAATAGGCCTATTATGGTCCTACTCTTCTTTGGGACTCCGCGTTGGTGGGAATTTCGTGCATTGGGTTGCCTTTTAATATATATTTGAATAAATATCCATGTCATCTTTATTATTATGCAAGTTAATATTCAACATATTGCTTGTTAAAATAAATAAACCTAATTGCTAATTTGGCTATTAGTAAGTTAGCATTATATCACATTGCACTTTTCCTTTTAACTTGGTATGAGTTAAAGGTTGTCCATCCTCCCACAACATCTCAAGGTTAATTTCGCTCTTCCACTGCCATTGCCCTCTCTCTTGTTACTACTTGCCTATCTACCAAAATTTTTGTCATGTTCGCCCACCATCCAACTCACCCCTCACCTTCTCTCTTGTGCGCTATTCAGTTCCCCTTTCTTCTTGCTTCTTTCCTCTATTGTCTAACTTTTCATCTCTCTTCCTCTTGGTAAATTTCAAAGGCTATTATTACTTGGAAGGCCCAAAAATTTGTGGTGAGGGAGACTGGAATGAACATAGGGATGGGGAGGAAAGAAATGATCAAAATAGATGATTATTTGGGATGAGGAAAGGATGGATGAAATTTTTTGACTCCTAATTACTTGGAAGGAATGGAGAGAAATGAGCTCAATGACTAAAATATCATGTCTTCAAACATACATCTTTTTCCCTTTGTCCCACTCCTGAATTTTGGTTAAGATTATTGACTGTGATGTAGCGCCAAAAAATTGTCAAGGTGATAATAGAAGTATAAGGTTTATTTGATATGAGATTGGACATATGGGTATCCTATGCAATTCCTATGTTTAATAAAAGGAACTATGTGAATTCCTTTTTTTTTTTTTGAAACTGTTCTATCCACCACTTATTTTTCCAACTATTACATTGAGAACAATGAAAGCGAATTGAGATATTTTCTTAGCATAGACATAGTCCTCTAAGGAGGCACATTTATACCTCCCATCTGAGTATTCTTAATATGCTTGTGGAAGCTAGTACCTCAGGAGCTAAGCTAGTTGATAACCCTTATGTATCCAAGTGTTAAACTAAACTAACACAAGGAGCAATTTACTGATTTAGGGAGTTATAGAAGACTTGACTTGTAGGAAAATTAAACTATCTTGTTGCTACAAGATTAAACATATCATTTGTATTCAATGTGATCAATTAGTTTTTTGAGACTCCATGTAATGATCATTTGGGGTGGGCTTGAGAATTTTAGTGTACCTTGTAAAATACTCTAGTGAAAGGCCTCCAGTATTAGGGTTGATCACTTTTTAATTATGGGGGATATTGATGATTGATGGGTTGGCTCTCCCATAGACAAGATCCACTTTGGTTATCTTGCCCTCTAGAAGGTAATTTGATTTTTTGAAAGAGCAAGAAGTAAGAAACAAACTATTATATCCCTCAAATGTTACAAAATATGAATGGTACAAAATTTGAATGTAAAATATGCCCCAATTTGTAGAGGACGAAGGTGTCATGTTCTCGTTGCTCATTCCAGTGTTTTGCCTAAATTTTTTAAATAAATTATAAGTATAAATTACTATGAAATAAAAGAAATATATAATTTACAAATGACTAAAGTTAAAATTAAACATTAATTGGTTGCAAACATATTTAATTTGAAGAATGAGGTAATTAAATTAATCAACAAATATAAAAACACAAATGTCTTAGCAATCTAATTAATTATTAAGTATTAATTAATTATAAAAAGTTGATTGTTATTATATGGTATTGAAACCATATCATTTCGATCAAAGACTAAAACTCTGGCACGGCTTGAAATTTCAAACCTTGCCACAATGTGTTTGTTTCAAATAAGATGTTTGAGACGAGAAAATAACAAAGTTTGTGGACAGTTTAGCAGCATCTGGAACCCATGAAGCAGAAAAGGTCCTAGTGGAAATCTTTATACCAATCTGTGCCCCAGCCATAGGGTGGGTGGTGGAAGTGGGGATGGGTGGGTGGTCAAACAATGACAAGATGCATCAGAAGAATCCTAGAGATCCACTCAAGACAAGAACAAATCTCCTATAAAATTGATGAGGAATATAATAGAGCAGGAACATCGCTTCTATATCTGTAGTACTTATTTTAACATTTAAGTGCATTTGTTCATTTTTCACTCAAACAACTTCATTATCATCATTGTGCTCACTAATTAGAACTCTTTTAATTATTCTTTTTCTCCCTTTTCTCAATAAGTGTGTTTGCTGGCTGCTTTACTTTGATGACATGATCCTACGTACCATTTATTTATATATGGAATGTTTGCACTTTTACTTGATAGTGTTGTTATCTGATTTATATTACTAACTTGTTTTTAGGGTCGTATCATCGTAGACCGTGAGAGATTGATGTCAAAAACATGGTATAATGAGGAAAGGAATAGGTGGGAAATGGATCCTGTGGCCGTTCCTTTTGCTATTTCTAAGAATTTGATCGAAAGAGTGCAAATTCGACATGATTGCAGTGTCATGTACCTTACGCTGAAAGCTGAAGATAGAGTCTATTTTGTTGACCTCAAGGTTAGTCATGCATTCTTGTAATTTGTGTGTTTTTTGCCTTTTTATTCAGGTAACTGTGTCTTGCATAAGTAACAAAAGTATTCTGTATGGTTATGTTGTTTTTTTTTTTCTGAAGTACTATCAGTGACTTAGTGCAGGAGTTTGATTTACTTTTTGAAGAGTCTGGAGGTTTTGATTGTCTTTATGTGAAAATGCTGGCTTCTGGAATTCCAACTGCTGTTCAGTTGATGTGGATCCCATTCTCAGAGTTGGATATCCGACAGCAGTTTCTTCTATTAATAAGGCTTTCCTCCCAGTGTCTAGTTGGTTTATGGAAGTCTCCCATTTTAGGCTATATAAGAGAACGAGCTTACACAAGTACAAGAAATATAATTGATGATCTTATGATCATCGTGGGCTTTCCTCTTATTGAGTTTATCATTCCAAGACAGGTAACACTTGTATGATTATTTTCAAAAATATTTAATCTATTGACCACAATAATCATTTAGGTTTATCAATGCATGGGGATGCAATGAACTACATATTTGCATTCTTCTTCCAGGTGAGAATGAGTTTAGGCATGGCTTGGCCGGAAGAAAGTTATCAAGCTGTTGGCGATACATGGTACCTTAAGTGGCAGTCGGAAGCAGAGATAAATCACAGAGCTAGAGCAGTGAATAATATTTGGTGGTACTTTAGGTTTTTGATCAGAAGTGCCATATTTGGATATCTTTTGTTTAATGTATTTTTCTTTTTGAAGAGGAAAATACCGAGGTTTCTTGGATATGGGCCATTACGTAGAGACCCTAACTTGAAGAAACTTCGCAGAGTGGTATATTTTTTGGCATTTCTTTCTTCTCCTTTGTAATTCTGTACTTTCCAGATCGTTCACGTTGCTTCTCCGGCCTTCTGGTTCTTATGTTTCATAATTCTGTTCTAAGTGCATCCATTCTTATCATTTTCTTATGGAATTAGGATGCTAAAATCAATGTTTGTAGCTCTTTATCTTTAGATGCCCATTATACTGTTTCTAATACTACTTGTAGTAAGATTTTTCAAGTTTTTTTTAGTTTTAGCCATCAGAGAGTTTAATTTAGCATACAAAGGAAGAGAGAATAGCATCCTAAGGATAACTCATCCATCAGTGTGTGATATGTTCTTGGATCATTTCACCTTAATAGACATCCATTGGTGCCCATTCTTTCCTTTAAAATATCTAAACTTATTTTTCCAAATTCGGTTAAAGAATAGTCATATGTTGTTATTGGTAGGATTTCAAAATATACATGCTAAAGTAGAATTTCAAAAGAGAAATTAAAATGCATGAATAACAGGAACTTCATGCTTTATTACTATTTGGAGTATTTGTCTTGAAGAGACTCCAGCTAAGGCCTTGTGTTTAGTGATGTATTTTATAACTTGTTG
The DNA here is from genome assembly GCF_044706935.1 of Curcuma longa. NCBI lineage: Eukaryota > Viridiplantae > Streptophyta > Magnoliopsida > Zingiberales > Zingiberaceae > Curcuma > Curcuma longa. Next base: position 827,395 of record NW_027435602.1, on the reverse strand, counting down.
TTTCCTGTATTCAACATGATTCTCATGGATAGTACTACTATATTGTGATTCTTGAGTTTTGATGTCATATTTTACTGCATGGACAGAAATTTTACTATAATTATGCTCGAACCAGAAACATAAAAAGGAAGAAAGATGGTGTTGATCCAATAACCTCTGCATTTGAGCAGATGAAGGTATATGCTAAAGCAAAACTCTCAGCTTGCTGTAGGCCACTGCACTGTTTTGTAGCAATTCAAGCTATTTCTCGCATCACATTTTCTTGTTGACTTGTTTTGCAGAGGGTGAAGAATCCGCCGATACCATTACAGGATTTTTCTAGTGTGGAATCTATGAGAGAGGAAATCAATGACATTGTAACATGCTTGCGCAATCCCCGTGCTTTCCAGGAAAAGGGAGCTCGTGCTCCAAGGGTAATTCACTATTCAAATATTTTATCTTTAAACTACTTTGCTTCATGTTATATGGAAACATTTGATTGCTTCTGCATGCTATACCTCATTCCAATAGATTCTGAATAAGCACAAATGAGAAGTATCGCACGAAGTAATAGAGCCTCAACTCCCCCATTTTTACAGTCAACAGTTGTTTCTGCTTTATCTTCAACTTTGCAATTTGTATCATTAAATATTTTTATCGAGGTCATCAAAAGTTTTTTAATATGATTTTTTGATTGGTTCATTATGCAGAATCTTAGGTTAATTTGGAAGAGTTATCATTTTGTGCTCCTATTGTGGCTCTTATATACTTGTTCTCTTATTTTTTCTTTTAGATTAGAAACTGTTTTCCTGTATTCAGTCATTTGATCAATAAGATAGCTCTTCAATTCATCAAACAAGTTAGTTGCCTGGTTACTTTTCAAAATGTCCCAACATTTGATTAATATCAAAATCCCCAAGTTTTGCATTTTGTTGTTAAAATGCCCCTTCTCCATTAACAAATGTGTCATTTGTGGTACTTTAGAAGGGTAAAATAATTATTTTGATCTCACATAGGTGGCATTTCGATAACCAAATGGAAACCTTTAGGATGTTTTAACATTAATTAAAGGTTAGAACATGGTTTGAAATCTCATTTCATGTTGGGCGGCACGAATGAGATGTATATAGTTCTAATAAATAACCAAAACTATTCAACACATGAAATCTCTCTTATGTTGTTGCGTCAATCATGTGGATGAGTATTTTATCATGTGTATTTTATCATGTTGACACTTGACACCCCTTAGCATACTACGATACATAGCAAGATAATTTTAAATTTTGTAGCTTTTCTCCATATAATATGATATCAAAATTATACCAAAATTTGAAATCTCATACCGTGTTGAGCAACACAGTTGAAACATCATTAACATAAATTGCTGAAAGCCTAAAACTATTCGACATAAGCAATTTCTCCTATATCATGTCTTGTCAATGTCATATTGACACTTGACACCCTTGACAATGCTATAATACACACCAAGATAATTTGAAAATTTATAGTTTGTGTTGTACAACATAATATAGAAATTGTACCAATTTAAATGGGTCACAAAGTTTAAAAATGTAGGAATATAGTTGTCATCTCTTCTCTTTCTTCTTCATTTCCTTCCACTTCCAATTCGTCACTGACACCATGTCGACATGGTATTGAAACCATATCATTACTATCAAAGAGTAAAACTCTAGCACGACTTGATTGTACCATTGAGGTGAGACATAAAGTTTGAACTTTAGGTATATACGTGTCATCTCTTTTTTTTTTCCCTTCATTTCTTTCTTCCTTCCACTTCCAATTTGTCACCGACATCATAAGTATCTAATCTCTTCCATTCAAATCAAAGGCCAAAACTCTAACATGACTCGAGGTTTTAAACTTTTGGTTGGAGGCATTTGAAAATTACCCTTGTTTCTTTTATGATCATATTAATCATGTAATATTCAAGTACTTGGTTATATTTTGATCCAAGCTATTTGACTGATAAAAATAATTAATCTGAATTTAAAGACATCCAACTTAATAATACAGAATCTGTCTTGCACTAATTTGGCTTGACTACACAAAATTGTTCACTACTATTACTAATGTATATCGCCCTTGTGAACTTTTATTAGAATTTTTTTTCTGTTCTGGTCTTGCTTAACTGCATAAAATGTGCTTTTCCATTGTATTGTGTCTGCATATCCAACTACATGTTTCAACTTCTCAGTGGATGACGTTGAGATGCTTAATTTTGCTTCAGGGAGTTCTTATTGTTGGTGAAAGAGGTACAGGGAAGACTTCACTTGCTTTAGCTATAGCTGCAGAAGCAAGGGTTCCTGTTGTGGAGCTTAAATCCCGTGATCTGGAAGCTGGACTTTGGGTTGGTCAAAGTGCATCAAATATTAGGGAGTTGTTCCAGACTGCAAGGGATCTGGTTATTGTCTATCTCTGTTCCATATACTTCAGTACATATATGTGTGAACTAATAAAATAACATTGATAATTTGTCATCTTTTCATAAAAAACCTCCTTAGCTGTTTTTTGGGTTGTGCTAACGCATAATTAGCATGCAATTTTGTTCATTGTCTTGAGCCAAAGGTTGTTTATTCCTATGAATGGGTGAGTGGTCAAGTATTTTGCTGATATGCTGGTTGGTTTTGAAAAGGTTTTAATCTGGTTTCAGATTTTATAATCTTATTATACTCGTGCTTTGTACATTATTAAATGTCTTTGTTATATGCTCATGAGAAGCTCTTATGCAATCATGGATTCAATTGTGTGTGGTTTTTCTGAATTATCTTAGCCTCACTGCTTCTCAATACTGACCTTTGGCATAGCAATTTAAGCTTACGATGTATTGTTTTTTAGTTTCTTAAGGTTGTAATTAACTTTTTTGTGTTCTAAAACTTGCTTAGCTTTTCATCTGGGACACTGATTGACTTCTGTTCTATAGGCACCGGTGATTATTTTTGTGGAGGACTTTGACCAATTTGCTGGTGTTAGAGGCAAATTTATTCACACGCAAAAGCAAGACCACGAGGCATTTATTAACCAACTTTTAGTTGAGTTGGATGGGTAACAGTCATCCTTTGTGTTCTGTACATTTTTTGTAGAAGCCTATTTTCTTCACCTTGTCTATCGTTCACATGACTTAACAAATTCCGTGTTGCTAGAGTTAGTAAATTGTCCTTTTCCTAATATTGATAAGGGCACTCAACATATTTGAATTGGGTGAAATGGCAACCATGGTTTTCTTTGATGAATGATTTTTTAAAGATTTCTTACCTTATTTGGTCTTTAGTTAAATTGTTTTATCCTTACAGTTTGGATTTATCAACTGTTGTCTGTTATTCTATTAGCATAAGATCCATGTTGATGATCACAACTTGAATGGTAACCTACTGCTTTTTTCTTAACTACCTACTTTGCTATGAAGTAATCTTGAAATAACATGCCCTTATCACCCCTAAGAAGTTTTTCTTGACTGTAACTGATGCAGAATATTTTTATAGCAGCAACCTTACGTCTTACATGAAACTCAAGTATTTAACAGTAGGATCGAAAGTAAGGTGGTCCTAGCTTTAAGAAAGAAGTGAAAGCAGGAGATTGAGGGCCTAGGCAATCACATGTTGGGTGCACTGAAATTTTGAACATCTTGCATCATCACAAAAGTTTCATACGAGTTTCCTTATATGAACTCCTAGGCCAAGAAACTTAGGAATAAGTAAATATAAATAATATAGAAATTATAAGCATGTGACTCCAATATTCCTAACTAAAAATTTGCCTCTATCATATAATTCATTAATCTAAAATATTCTTGTACCCAAAATGCAAAGACAAGAAATACGTTTAATCTAAATGAAAGCTGTGATTTTGCAAAATTATAGAATTTGCCTTTATAAATGGATTTTATATTTCTCATGAAATTTCCCTAATTTTTGTATATAATTTACATCAGTATACATATTTCGCTTTCTAAATGTATTCTACAAGTCAAAGATTTATTTGTAATAATTTTTATTATGAAACAATATGTTTGTAGCTTCTTTATGTGAGTGCATTATTTTTGAGATATAAAATATGACAAGATTTTTAGACCAAAATAGTCAAATCATTACATTGAAAATAGTAGACCTACAAAAGACACAAAATAGAGGATAAGTTGAGATCCATTATGCTCTAGGTGCATCAATTTGCTACTTCTATCTATTTAAAATCTCTTCTTATTCTTATAATCATAGTTTGAAATTGTATGACACAGTCAAAACGTATCATTTTGATAAACCACCAAAATTCAATACTACTTGGCATATGTAATCTATGTTGTGTTATTGTGTTAATCATGTCAATGTATTTTATATTATATTGACATTGACACCCCTTAGCATTCTATAACATATGTCAAGATGAATTGTATTTTTTAATTATGTTTTTATAACTTGTGTTTGTGGTAGTAGATACGATGATTAGAAAAATAATTAATATTTTATGTTTATAAGATACAAAATGAGTAGGGGAGAAGGCAAAGATGATAAAGAACTTTGGTTTTAAATTATGGTACATAGGAAATAGTAAAATGAGAAACGGAGTAGGTATTGTTGTAGACAATTTGTTAAAGGATGAAGTAGTTGAAGTAGTTAGGAAGGGAGATAGGATTATAACTCTTAAGATAGTGGTAATAAAATATAATTAGCATATATGCATCTCAAGTATGATTAGATGAAGACGCTAAACGTAGGTTTTGGGAAGATCTAGATGAGATAGTATAAAAAATTTTGACAAATGAGATGATTTTAATAGGGAATCTAAATGGATATATAGGAGTAAACAATGAAAAACATGATAAGGTGCATGGAGGCTATAGTTTTAGAAAAAATGAAGAAAGAAAAACTATATCGGATTTTACGATAGCATATAAACTTATAATAACTAATATGTTTTTCAAGAAGAGAGAAGAACACCTAGTTACTTTTAAAAGTGGGAACAATAAGTCGTAAATTGACTTTTTTATGGTTAGGTGGATGGATAGAAAAATTTATAAAGATTGTGAGGTCATCTTTGGAGAAAATTTAATCACCCAACATAAGTTAGTAATGTTAGATACGCGCATCAAACATAATATTGGTAGAAGGAAAATGTGAATGACTCCTAGGATTAAATGATGGAAGTTAAAGGATAGGAAATAAAGTATCTTTGAGGAGAGAGTAGGAGCATAAGTATTAGGAGAAATACATGACGCCTTGAATATAATATGGGATAAGATGACGTCAAATTTAAAATAGTCGCCAAGAGCATATTTAGTGAGTCAAGAGGATAGACACTACCAAATAAAGAATCTTGATGATGGAATGAGGAAATACATGAGAAATTAAAGGGAAAAAGAACCACCTATACTTGAGACAAGGGTTAGAAAAGGAAACTAGGATTGCAGCTTATTCATTGGATACTGCACACATTGACTTTTGTTACAAGGTGATTCAAACATCAACTGCACTAGAACACATCAAATCATTTATTTTAACAGAAGCATATTCTATTCAATGCACTAAGTCTTTAAATAGACATAGCCATATAAAGGATAAATAAGAGAAACCTTCCCTTACTAATCAATCTAATATCTAGATACATGTTCCTAATAAATATAATCACTAGCTAGATACATCTTTCTAATTGATTTAATCCAAGATACAACATGAATTTCATTATTTTCATTTGTTAGTGTCAGATTATTGTCATTAGCATGTAAACATGAAGTTAGAAAACTTGCTAAACACTAGGCCATGTTGGAAGACTGGTTAGGTGGAGCATTCATGGAGGAGGATTTTTTCAAGTTCACATAATTGTTGATCATAACCTTTTTATTTCGATATTATTAACAATTAAATTTCCAACAATCTTCCTTAATATGTAATACAATTTGCAGCTTTGAAAAGCAAGATGGAGTTGTTCTAATAGCCACAACTACCAAACTTAATAAAATTGACGAGGCTTTGCGAAGGCCTGGACGTATGGATAGGGTGCTACAACTTCAACGGCCAACTCAGATGGAAAGGGAAAAAATATTATGTTTTGCTGCTAAAGATACAATGGATGATGAGCTTATTGATTTTGTTGACTGGAAGAAGGTTAATTACATAAACCCTCATGCCTAGTTTCTCTGTTCCTCTTGTTAATTCTATTTCTTTGTTAGAAAATAATTGAAGAATGACTTGTTGCTGAATGTGGTTTTGGAAGAATTTTTTTCCATAAGATTTCTATAGATGCTTTTTGTGAACTTGAATACTTGTTTCAGTGCCCCAGACCTTAACTGAATGTCTCAATGCCCTTGCGAATGTGATCTCTTGGATATTGAACGTTGACATATCAATAATTTAATTTGGTACCAGAAGGTCTTGACTTGCTTATTGTTTCAAGTACTGGTTCCCCTTTCTCCTTTGAAGGAAGCATCATATCATGTTTGAGTCAACTTCTTTATCCTCTTTCCATAAGTCTGTCTATCAAATGATGCTTGACACCATCGCCTGTAGGTCAAGGACATCACTGTTAACATGCTTGACACCATGCTAAATATTTATTTCTGTCTCAACATTGTTACTTTCTGTTAACCTGATTTGTTGCTATCTCTTCCACATCTATAATTATTCAAATGTCTGTTACCAAAGTGTATCTTCTGAGGCACTCATAGCACAATTTTGAATTTCACATTGAACCATTTTCCTATGCATCTATAATTATTCAATTTTTATTGTATTTCATGTGTAAGTTTGTTTATTACTATTTTTTCAGGCATGGTATGTTATTTCGTTTTGCTTAATTGAGTCCCTACTTTTATTATCTTTTAGTTGGTCTACTGTATTTGTGCAGTTGACCAAATTTTCTGCTTGATCATATGTGATATAATGCATGAAATTGTCAACCTGTTCTTGACCATTACTCGAGTGATATCACTTTGTTTCTTTGACCATTGAATATTAGATCACAAAGCTAAAAGGTTACTTGTAATCATTCCATACAAAGACAGAAGATCTTTGATATCGAGTTAATATTAAGAAAATATGAATGCTTCCTATGCTTGCTCTTGGTACTCTTTATCAAACACTTCAATGATTGTCTTTTGTAACATCCTTTAAACTTTCGCTAAATTGCAGAGAAACTTTGATTTTTCACATATAAGCATCATTTCTGCAATTATATGGTATTTTTTGTGTTTTGAAGGTAAAGGATTTAATTTGCATTATGTTGGGACTTCTATTTTCAGGTTGCTGAGAAGACTGCTTTGCTAAGGCCAACAGAATTGAAGCTTGTGCCTTTAGCACTTGAAGCTAGTGCATTCCGCAACAAGGTTCTTGATGCTGATGAACTGATATCCTATTGTAGTTGGTTTGCGGTATGTAACAATTTTGTAACTCTTATTTGTCTTGCAGGCAAAATGTTCTTTTAGCAAATTTAGAATATTGTAACATCTAACTATCTAATTTCTGCGATGGATCCTGTTAAGATTTACTAATAAAAAATCCAAATTGTATGAGCAGAATTCAATAATCCAAAAAAATAAGAATGTTAAAATAAGGCTACAGTCACATAGAAGAAGAAAATACATGGTAAAATTCATAAGCTCAATATTGATTCAATAATGAATAGGAAGAGCATGTGGATCTTGACATTACAGATGTTGACAGAGAAAATTGAAGTAATGAGTAAAAAAATTTCTTTATCAAAATTAACCAAGGAATATCAATAGGATGTGGGAAGTTCAAGGTGTAGTAGCTGGCAGCCTCTCTTTCACAATGATACCATCACATGGTTACATCAGTTTGTTGTAAATTATTTTCTAAACTATTCTTGTCATCTATTATTTACTAATGAATCATGATGCATGTCTTAGTAAATTTTAAGCTTAACATGTGGATGACACATTTAACCCATCACTCATTTTATTTTCTAGGCTATCTTGTTAATGACAGTTTTTTTAATATTTTTCACAGAGCTTGAGTGAATTTGTTCCAACATGGTTGAGACTGACAACAGGTTTTAGAAGGATAAGCAAAACTCTAGTTGATCATTTAGGATTGACATTGACAAGGGAGGATATGGAATCAGTTGTTGATTTAATGGAACCTTATGGTCAGATAAGTAATGGTATTGAGTTATATAGCCCTCCACTTGATGTAAGCAACTCCGCCATAATATGCCATGTTTCTTTCTTATTTGATCAATACTTATTTGTGGTTTCAACATATTTTCCTATTTCTCTTTTGGACATTATTCATAGCCTTATTTGAGTTCTGGTTCACTGAATCATCTAATAACTTGAGCAATTTTTTAATAATAGCTGGTGGTATGCTTTATGATTTAATCGTTGATGTAATCAATGGGTAAGAGATTGTGTTTCCATGAATTTGAATCATTATCTTTAGAAAATCAAGGTGTATTGAGTTTGATTAGGTAATTAATTAACATAAAATCGAGTTTGCTTATTTCTGACGCTCTCCTTCACATGTATAGGCATGCAGTGAATTAGACTTGCCCAATCCCAATAAGTGGATTGATTTAACTAGTTTATTTAGTTAATGACACTTGGTAATCGTAGTATTCTTACCCCAACCTCCAAACTTTTTGCTGCAATACCATGTTATGTTTGATTCTGTGACCCTATGATATCAAAAAGCTCTCAAGCGAATGACTCAATGCTATAATAGAACAATTAAAGCTATTGTAGTTAATAGTTTATTAGTTTTACATTTTATGAATTTAGTCCCACTTGAACATTTAGTTATTGGATGGTTTATTGGAGTATATATCTATGGTGCTATAGTTACTTTGTGAATCCAATATAATATTTTCCCTCTCAATGGTTGATACTCCCAGTCCCTGGTAGCAGATAAAGCCTCTTCCTGAAGCATCAAGAGATTAATTTTCTACATTAGCTTCCTGTGCATCCTTCTTTCTGCATCCTTCAATGATGTTGTAGATTGCCAAAATTGCATTAACATTGCCTCATCTATAGTCACGTCATGATCAGGATAGGATTATTGCCATCTTTAAATCCATCTCTAATCTCAATCAAACTATAAGTGAAAGGAAAAAAATCAGATAAATCACCTCATTCCCTTTAACCATGATGGTTTTATAATGCCTGGAGCATTGCCACATGATGCACATTTCCGTCTAACAAACCTAGTGCGTCATTGCTACCTTCATCTCTATCCCTGATAGGGATAACAACTGGTCAGGCACCCATGATTTATCATCCATATGTCCAACTCTTGCTGTTGTAATACAAGAAAATAGTACCAAAAAGAGGTTCCTATTCAAAAGAAAATTGAGAGAGGCAATGGAATATCTTAAAATATGGAGGAACCCACTTAATTTGAAAGGAAACACTAAAAAGGAGCTGACAATATTGAAAAAAAATGAAAGTTTTAAAGTCAGGTCTTTGAAGTAGCAATGCTGCTTCTCATTTCAAGAAGTATTGTTAGGATTCAAATTTCACTCAGTTTTCTCCTCATTCTACTTGTGTTCATGAATTAAGATTGTTAGATATGGTTTGTATCTTTCAATATTTTTCTTCTTTCGGAGTTTATTTATTTATACTAATATTACTCCCTCTCATGACCTATGCTTTCTATGAAGGAAGGAAATAAAGAAGGTAGGAAATTCAATTCATAAAGAAAGGGTAGCTAAATGTATCCTTATATTGTATTTCCTTGGAGGGTCAAGAAAGAAGTAGAATTTCCCTTATGATCCTTCTTTATAGAAGGAAAGAATGAATGAAGCCTAAATTTCAATAATTGATTAATCGACATTGCACTAAAACAATGCGTCTTTTGCCAAACTTAGATGGGAACAATTTTGGTTCAAAGCATGGTTTAAAATCTCATACCGTGCGCATGATCAAAACGTTCTCATAAATTATCGAAACTTA